>NW_026606223.1:4012500-4125000 GCF_029834395.1 Sorex fumeus | reverse complement strand
AACAAGAGGGCAGGGACAGCAGACATATATGGGTTGTCTGTGGAGTCAGCAAAGGCCAGATGCCTACAGAGACAGGGACATTGAAGAAATAACAGGAAGGAAGGGGGAGCAAATCATGCCTGTGTTTGGGATATTGGCTGTTCTCAAGACATCAAGAGGAGGTGCAGAAGTCCCAGAATACAGTGTTCCCCCAGGAGAAATAGCCAGGAAAGGCATGTGACTCAAAGACAGGAGAGTGTGTGAGGGTTTCAGACAAGGGGAGGAAGGAGAGCCGGGTCACAGGAGGCACTCCACAGGAGCACCCCGATAGACCAGTACTGATCTTTTTGGTCTTTCACAGAAGCCTTCCAGATCTATGGAGCAAAGGTGGAGGTGACAAGGCCAGAGAGAAGGCTCTCGCTGTCCTATGACTGTGAGCGGATGCTGGCTCTACTGAAGATGGCCCTTTTGAGGGAAGGGGATTGGGCAGGTTCTGTCGTCATGATGAATTATGGTGGTAATGAGGACAGGCTGGAGTGATAGCACAGTGGTAGGGCATTTGCTTGTACCGGCCGACCTGATGGACCTGGGTTCAATTCCTCTGCCCCTCTCAGAGAGCCCACCAAGCTACCGAGAGTATCTTGCCCACACGGCAAAGCCTGGCAAGATACCCGTGACATATTCGATATGCTAAACACAGTAACAACAAGTCTCATGATGGAGACGTTACTGGGCCTGTTCAAGCAAATCGATGAACAACGGGAGGACAGTGACAGTGACGGTGAAGATGGTAGAGATGGGGTACCCACAATGATGGCAGGAATGGGGGTACCCACAATGATTGCAAAGATGGTGGGTGACCTGCACAGCTGGGAAGATGAAGGCACTGTTTCCCAAGATGGAAGAGGCATTCAAGGGGGCAATGAGCGGCAATTTCAAAGAAAGAGCTTAATTCCAGTGAGGTGCATTGGATATATGCACTGCCTTCCGATGTCTTCCTCTACGGAAAGGTCTCAAGGAAAGTTTCTCCCTAGGTGAGACCATTCAGATGTTAGCTGAGCATCGATGGTGTTTGAAGTCAAGGCTGTCTCTTAAATGAAGTAAGTGTGGACCAAGAAAAAGACTGTTTCCAGTTTCTAGAAATGCAACAACTTCTAGAATGGATTATTAGGCCTAGGTGGTTTGACACTAGGCTGCAAGTGTGCCTCCAACTGGTTCACTTTGTCTCTTAAAAATACCCAAGTGAGACACTTGAAATTCATGACTCCTCACTGGGATTCCTCTGCTAATGGACTAGGAGGATCACTGGAGGGGGAAAATTGTGAATGGAAGACAGAGAACGACATTTGCGTCAAGACAGTTTTTTCTGATAGGTTGACTCTGGGTGTAATCTTGAACATGATATGTATAAAACCCTACCATAAACAGTATTAGAAATCATGATGCCTAAAATTTAAAAAAAAGTTTAAAAAATCATATGCACCAAATGAGGGTGCGACAAATATGCTAAGCAAAGACTAAGAGAACTGAAGGTAAATACTAACCATACTGGGATGGGGAGGATGGGGGGTGGGAGGGATGCTGGGACCCGTGGTGGTAGAGGATGGGCACTGGTGGAGGGATGGATACTTGATCATTGTATAACTGAAACCCAAGCACAAAAATTTGTAAGTCTATAACTGTACCTAATGGTGTTTGACTAATAAAAAAAATTTTTTAAAAATAACAAAAAGGAAACTGATAAAACATAAAAGGAAACTGGGCAGCTTCTCAAGTCCTTCCTGAGGTCTAATTCTCCCTGGGTTCCAAGAACTTCCCCTGGGTATTTTCAAGAAAGCACCCACAACGGTGAGCCAGCTTGATGGCTATTCTAGAACAGCCAAGGAAAGAACGTATCCAGAGTCATCAGTCCTGGAAGGCTCCCACTGAAATCTTCACCCAGAGAAGCTCTTCGAAAAAATTCTGTCTGCTTCACCCACCCTTAGATTCCCTTGTTACCAAGAGACAAGTTAAAAATACAAGTATCAGTTCAGCAGGGAAAGCATGACCCACATCCACGCATCCACAAGGATTAAATATTCCTCTCCTTTGAGATCAACCAACTGTTCAGGGAGGCAGCGTTCCCAGGGGAAGTGAGTTTGGGAAATGGAAGCCTCCCTCACTTAGCTTGGGGGACCTGGGAGCCTGAGGTGGGGACGCCTCTCAGAGCCCACTGAACATGGCCCTCTATAAGTAGGACCAGCACTTAAAAAGCTGAAAGGAAAGCATATAAACTTAGAGTCTGGATCACCTCACACAAGTGTGGAAATTTTCACAATCATGGACTTCTGCTTGGCTTCCATGGGCTGGACCTCGCTGCACATTCCATGCACATCAGCCTCCAATTCTTGCATCATCTATACACAGGCATCCTTACTGACACCAGGCGCTCCACTGCAGGTAATGTCCTGGCATCCCTACGCAGAACACTGGGCAGCGTCCAGAGATGGCTTTGATGACCCCTACTGGGGTATGGGTGTAGGAGGGGCTATGTGAGTGCCCCCGACACATGCTGGACAGAGGCCAGGAATGCTGCAATGTACAGAACGGCTCCCACCCACAACATCACCAATCGAGAATTCCTCATCCCCAAATGTCACTAACAGCCAAGTTCAGAATCCTGCCATCATAGCCCATGGTCCTTGGAGGTGGGAGTTTTCTCTTCCTGTCCTATCCCAGAATCAGGACCAGACAAGCAGAAAGATCTCCTGAAAGGTTGCAGTCTACAGCTCTCTTCTCTTCAAGGGGTGGGCCATGAGTTCAACCCCATCCAAGGCAACTGCAAGCCAGGAAGCCCAGCCCATGTCATGTGCCAGTCAACATCAAGTGTATTTGTACAAATTCAAGAAAGACTTTCCAAGGTAGGTGTCTAAATCTGGAATTAAACGCACATAGCTGACCGTGGTGCCTCTCCCCAATGGCTCTTTGGCAAAAGTTCTCAGATGCTGGAGCACAATGGACTGGGCTCTCTTCTGTCGCTACCCCTCACTAGCCCTTCCACACCAAGAAGGTCTTTAAAACTCTCTGGGTCTCCATTTTCTCATTGAAAATAATGATAATAAAAATAATGATAGCACTGACTTACCTCAGGGCTCTTGTGACACCTCAGGGTCAATGCATCCAACGTGCTTAGGACAGTATCTGGGCCATAATAGATGCTCAGTTTTGTTAAGTGCTCTTACTTTTATTGTTGCACTCTTCTTCCTCTTCTTTCTTCCTCCTCTTCCCCCTTTCTCTTCCTCCTTTCCTTCCTTCTGCTCTCCCTCCATCTCCTCCATGTTTGACTAAATACTCAGGTAAATAGAAGCGTGAGTTTCAAGCATTCAAGCAAACCCTCATCATCATCTTCATCTCTTCATCATCATTTTCATCATTGTCTCCATCATCGTCACCATCACCATCATCATCACCACCATCATTCTCTCTCTCCCCTTTCCCAAGTGTTGGCAGTGCAAACACAATGACTCTATACACATCTTTCAGGAGATTGGCAAAAAGCAAATCCAGGCCAGAAACCCTGAGCTGGTTGTCCTTAGACCATAAACAAATCAGTGGCACCAGGGGAGGAAGTGCTTGGGCAAGCATCCTCTCTTAGAGAGAGGGATGGGCCCACTTTCCTCCCTGCAATGTACTGGCCGGGTTGGCTGACACCCCAAAGTAAAATGTTGTCATTGTTTCATCAAGACAGGGGATCATATCTGGGGAACTGATGTTCCCATGTTGCCAAACGTTGTCTGAGCAAAATGAGATAATTCTCCAGAAGAGCCAAAGTGCATCTATGTAAGCATTCATATCCTGAGTTCTTAACATTCAGAGGCAAGTCTGTATCTGGAAAGCCTGTGTGCATAGATCAGAAGGGAATACCGGTGTCATTACAGATTCTGAAAGGCTTTTGATAAAAGTCAATATCCGTTCTTATAGATCAGCTCTTCTAGCATTGAACTTAACAAGGCAATGGGAGAGAGTTTTAAGGAAATGACTTTAAATTGCTGCTAAGGGACTTAGAAGACTTTTACAAATGAATACAGGCATGCTTTTCATTTTTCACATATCAGTATGGGGGCTGGTGATAGTACAGGGGCTAAACTGCTCAACTTGTGTGCGGCCAATCCAGGTTCAATCTCCAGCACTGTATATAGTTCCAGCACTTTCAAGAATGATCCCTGAGCACAGAGCCAGGAGTAAGATCAGAGCACAGCTGAGTAAAATAAACCAAAATAAAAACCAAAATAAACAACAACAACATAAATCTGTATATTTAACAAGGCTTCTGTTATCACTTTAATAAATGCTATCACTTTTATTTTTGCTTTTGGGGTCACACCCAGCCAGTGCTCAGGGGTTACTCCTGGCTCTGCACTCAGGAATCACTTCTGGCGGTGCTTGGGGGACCATATGGGATGCTGGGAATTGAAGCCAGGTCGGCCGCGTGCAAGGCAAACGCGCTACCCGCTGTGCTATTGCTCCAGCCCCAGTGCTATCATTTTTGTTGAATTCAAGGATTCTAAAATCCAATTAAATACATAAACAGTAAGAGTCTGGAAAACTCTGTGAAACATCCTGATTCTGCAATGATGAATTGAAATGTGGTGGTTGTAACGGGATGAGCAGATCAATGGGACAGAAAAGAGGAAGAAATCGGCACAAAAATATGGAAATTTATTACATGACAAGAGTGGTATTTAAAATCAGTTTGGAAAAGACTGATTATTCAGTATTTGATGTAAAGGCATTTGAATAGCTTTCTGGGGGTAAAAAATGGAACCCTACCTCACACTACACTAAAACTCATTACACCGGATATTCAAGCATTTAAATGTAATCTATTAAATGAACCTATAATTTCCTGGAAAATGTGGAAGAACATTTTTCATAGTCACCGGATAAAAAAGACTCTTCTAAAGGAAAGACCCCCTAAATCCCAAATCTTTAATATGAAGTATTAAGAAAAGAAACTTCATAAATATTAGCCCGGGTCAAATTGTGCCCCTCCATAAAAGAGTCGCTCAAGTTCTAGCCCACAGAATCTATAAAGGTGGGCTTATTCAGATGATGAGTCTGGGAAGTAAAATCGGGATGAAGTGAGTCTCACTGGATTAGAATGGACTTTCTCCAGTGTCCATCCCTGACTAAAGGTAGGGGTTCCAGTGTAGATACTTGGCAAGAAGGGATGGTACCGAGGAACAGCAAGGTTTGCTGGCAGCACTGGAAAAGTGGGATAATGTCCCATGGAGAATGTTAAAGGCAGCAAAACTCTGCAAATACCTTGATTTTCCAGTTTCTTGCCTCTAGAACTGTAAGAGTATAAACTTGCAATTTCAGGACATCCAGTTAATGGTCGCATGTCTCAGAAGCCCTTAAAAAAATTGCCATGAGGGGCTGGAGAGATAGCACAGTGGGTAGGGCATTTGCCTTGCACGCAGCCAACCCAGGTTTGATTCCCAGCATCCCATATGGTTCCCTGAGCACTGCCAAGAGTGATTCCTGAGTGCAGAGCCAGGAGTAACCCCTGTGCATCGCTGGGTGTGACCCAAAAAGCAAAAAAAAAAAATTTCCATGAATATGACAGAGTATGCCAATAACAAAATTAATAGAAAAGTAGGAAAAGTATTGGCAACCATGTAACAAAGGAAGTTGGAGCCAGATCGGTGGCATTTATGGTGGTGCCACTGTGATTAGTCTTAGACACAGACCCATGAAGTGTCACCTCTCAGATTCTCTACTGTTGTAAACCAGTGATTTATCAATATTTTTTAAAAACCGAAGCCAAAACCCAAGGACCTCAGGATTCTTTAAAGATCCACCACATGATAGAAAATGGGTCCAGACTGTTTTGTGATGAAATTTGTATAGTTTTGTGGGGGGTCACTGAGAAGAGCAAAATTTATTTCCCCAGTATGGAGAGCGAATGGGTCATTTAAGTCTCTTTTCCCTGCTTCCGAATCAAACACAGCCTCTTTCCACACTCTTATTCTTTGTTTTAGAGATTATATTTGACTGAAGATTTTGAAGGAAGAAAGGAAAGAGGACTTAGGTCACATGCCATGAACAAAACATCATTTAAAATGTGACTCTTCAAGACATATCTGTTCTTTCCTCAACGTTCAACCCTAGCACCAGTGTCTTCTAGCTCTCTCTGTTTTGCCTTCTGCTCTATAATTTCCCATCTTGCTTCTCCAGTCTTTCTTTTCCCCCAGCAATTTAATTCCCAGCTTGCACAGCAGCCTCGAGAACAAAAGCCAAACCCCAACGTGGTCCATCCTTAGAGAGGATCCAGGGCCTCCTGCTCTTGGTACTTTGGAGGTTGTTTTGGAGAGGTTTTTTTGGGTCACACCCGGTGATGTTCAGGGGTTACCCCTGACTTTGTACTGAAGAATCACCCCTGGTGGTGCTCAGGGGACCATATGGGATGCTGGGAATCGAACCCAGACTAGGCAAATGCCCTCGCCGCTTTACTACTGCTCCAGCCCCTTTGGAAATCTTTTAAGCCCGAAACACTGCACTGTTGTTCATCGATTTGCTCGAGCGGGTCCAGTAACGTCTCCATTGTGAGACTTCTTGTTACTGTGTTTGGCATATTGAGTACTCTCGGTAGCTTGCCAGGCTCTCCAAGAGGGGCAGAGGAATCGAACCCGGCTCAGCCGGGCTGGCTGCACGCAAGGCAAACGCCCTACCGCTGTGCTATCACTCCAGCCCATTACCTTTAAATCTTTTGATCAGGGTTCCCCCAGCCAGGAGGAAGAGAGACGAGGCAGAGACCAAAGGTTCAAAGGAAGAAGGAAAGGCTCCACCAATGAGAAAGCAGATCCCAGAAGGCATCTGCGTGAAAGTTGGCTTCACAAATATGCAACCTCAGCAACCATCCAGGGCCACAGAGGCCCACGCTTGGTCACATGCTGATTCATCAATGTTCTGCAATCACCAGCATTTGTGAACAAGGGACTCCGCCTTGCCATTTGCGCTGATTTTCACAAACTTGCCAGGCCCGACAAAGGGACAATTCAATCTTTGGATATTACTATCTCATTATCACTAAACCTATCTCATTATCACTAAAAACTCCAACCCTTTAGCCCCGGAATGACCCAAGAGATGGAGCGTCTCAGAGTCTGATATAGGATTGGGGGGGAGTGTAGACAGAGGAACCAGTAAATGGGGCAGAGAGAGAAAAAAACGGCTCTGAACTGCAACGCCAGGGAAGCTGGCACCATTGCCTTGAGCAAGATGCTATCTGACATCTTTTGGCGGAGTGCGTCCCTTCCGTGGGGTGATTAAACAACAAATATCTCGGAGTAGCATAATGTTTATTAGACGTTGCTCTGTTAGGGCAGCTTGTGTTTTGCCTGTGTTCTGTTTCCGTGTGCAAGTGTGTACAATTTGTTGATTTAAATAAAATTTAAAATAAGCCATGTTGCTTGAAGAGCTGCTGACAGAGCCTGCGGAAAACTTCGAGCAATTTTTTTTTTAATTAGGAAGGGATTCTGTTTCTGTGTCAAGTCCTACCACTTCGTTCCTCACCCCTGCTCTTCCCCACCCATCACAACACGGCACAGCAGCCTGGAAGGCAGCCTTGGACTTTAGGGTGAGTCCGTTCAGCTCTCACACTCCCCCTACCCCACTACCACCTCCCACGGTCAGGACTGAGTCCACCTCTATCCCTGGCTCATTAGAGAAAAAGACTCACCAGTTTAGGCCCAGGTCGCTTACACCAAAGCACCAGCCGGCACGAGCTTCCTGGGGCTTTGTTTCTGGAGTAGCAGTCATTTGTTCATTTGCTGTTTTGATTTTTTAAATGGTGTGATGGGCTGGAGAGAGGGTGCAGGAGCTAATGTGATGGACTCTATTTCGATTCCCGGTACTGCATATGTCCGTAAGCATCTCTGAGTGCATCTCTGGAAGCTCCTGACACCCCCAGATGTGACCCTGAGGATGCTCTCAGCTCATCCCTGGCACTGCAGGGCATGTGCAGCCCTGAATCCTCGGGCCCTGGTGTTGGACTGACACCCCAATTGGCCGAGAATCACTGGGAGTGGGCGCAGGCCTCCTGATCACCATTTTGGAAGGTCTAACATAATTTTTTAATGAAATTATGGCAAAAGATTGAGAAATATTTATCCTGTCACTTGAGTGATCAGCAATGTTTCTTTATAATAAAAATACCAAAGACCAAAATAAACCATTGGTCTTTGACATGTATCCTAGGAAACTTCTCACTAGGGTACAAGGAGTTGTATCAAATGTACACCTTTTTTTGTTCTATTTGGGTCACACCTGGCGATGCACAGGGTTTACTCCTGGCTCTGCACTCAAGAATTACTCCTGGCGGTGTTTGGGGACCATATGAGATGCTGGGAATCGAACCCAGATCGGCCAAGTGCAAGGCAAACACCCTCCCCACTGTACTATCACTCCAGCCCCACCATTTATTTTTTGGGGGGGGGGTGTAATGTCCAACCTGATGTCCATCCAAAGGGGCAGATCAGGGAGGTGTGAAAGAGCAAACTGAGATGAGCAGTTTATTATAAAGGGATCTCTAGGCACCTGCATAGACGTATTTCTGTATGTGTCTCAAAACACATTTTTAAGGAAAAATAAATCAAGTTGCAGAAATATCACTCATGAATAGAGAATTTTCTTTTGTTTTGGGACCAAACTTGGAGGTACTCAGGGCTTATTCCTGATTCTGTGCTCAGGGAGGACTTTTGGTGGACTTGGGGGAACCGTGTGTGGTGCTGGGGATCAAAGTCAGGTCAGTCAAGTTCAAGACAAGCGTCCTGCCCACTATACTTACACTCCGGCCCCATATTTTTTAAATATCGAAATGAGATAAAGACACAAAGAAATAGTTTGTTATTTCATGGCACTGTTATGGTATGGCATAAAACTAAGCTCTACGGGAAAGAAGTCAGAGAGACTGGTCACAATTTGATACAAAGTTCTCTTGGTTGGGGGCCAGGCACCCAGAAGGATTTGGGTGTCATCTGTGAGGTCACGGTTAGTGTGAAATGTTGTGCATTTATTATTTCTCGGTGACTGATCAATATTACCTGATACAAAAGTTGTGTTAAGAAAGTGGAAAGATGGGGCTGGAGCGATAGCACCGTGGGTAGGGCTTTTGCCTTGCACGCGGCTGACCCGAGTTCGATTCCCAGCATCCCATTGGGTCACCCAAGCACCGCCAGGATTAATTCCTGAGTGCAGAGCCAGGAGGAACCCCTGTGTATCGCCAGGTGTGACCCAAAAAACAAACGAACAAATAAATAAATAAATAAATAAATATAAAAGAAAGTGGAAGGATCTAGCATTAGCCAAGCAGCTCTCTACATAAAGTAACTTACATGTCAAATAGATTTTATATGCACTCAGAAGATACTGAGGATACGGTATTTCTATATTTCTCTTACAGAATTCCTGAGGAGTCTAGAAAATAATTCATGATCATGATCACGACCATCCTGTTGTTCGTCGATTGCCTCGAGCAGGCCCCAGTAACGTCTCCTTCATCCTAGCCCTGAGATTTTTAAAAGTGCCATATTCAAGGCTCTTTCAGAGTTAGGAGAATGAGACCCTTCATTGTTACTGGTATTTGGCATATTGGGTACTCCACGGGGAGTTTGCCAGACTCTGCTGTGTGGGCAGGTTACATTTGGTAGCCTGCCAGTTTGTCCAAAGTAGGAATGAGATAATAACATGTCGCGTGGCCGTGAATGCAACCGCGCTTCCAGAAGCTGGGTTTTATAGTCTCTGAATCTTGGCCATTGATGGGATTACACGGTGAAAATAATTGATGCAATTAAAATTGTCCAACGTCATTGGTTGGAAGCTTGCCACAAGTATGTTGGGGCAAAGGGAAGTTAGGAGAGAGATGGGACCAATATAACAATAGTAGTTAGAAATGATCACACCGGACAAGAACTGAGTGTTACAAGTAGGTAAAGGGAAACACCGTACAACCTTTCGGTATCTGTATTGTAAACCATAATGCTCAAAGTCAGGGCCTGGGGGGTGGGGAGAGACAGAGATAGAGAGACAGAGAGAGACAGAGAGAGATGAGAGAGAGAGAGAGAGAGAGAGAGAGAGAAAAGAAAAGTGCCTGTCATAAAGGCAGGGGTGGGGCATGGGGGGTTGGGGGCAATAGAGAAATTGGGGACATTGGCGGTGGTAAATGTATAGACGGGTGTTGGAACATTATATGACTGAAACTCAATCATGAACAACTCTGTAACTGTGTATCTCATAGTGATTCAATAAATAAATAAATAAATAAATATATCTTTAAGTGTCCAAATGTAGGACTGTGGCAGGAACGCCACTGGTCTAGCCTCCGGGCAGAGTCTGGACCAAGTGGGAGGCTCCTAGGCTCCGTGAGTGCTTCTCATCAATGCAAATTGCTTTCAGAGTAGCCCAGAAAAGACTGAGAGATAGTACCGAATTTTAGGTGCTTCTCTTGCATGCAGCCTCCCAGTGTGATCCTGGCACTGCCAGGAATGACCCTTGAGCAAGTGTGGCTCAAAAAAAAAATTAAATTAAAAAACACCAACTCCCCCAGCGCCATCTTTACAGCACACAGCAACAAAGAACACCGCTGGAGGGCGCCACAGCTCCCGGAGAATGCTCCAGGTCCCAAACAGAGCCAATCTCACCGGGAGGTCCCCGATGGGGTAGGTGCCACATCCCGCCTTCTCCAGAGCGAACCTTGGTGACCATGAGTCTCTACAAGCATAGCTCGGGCATGCAGGAACCAGGACATTTTTTCCAACAACATCTCCTTATATATACAAAGTGATCAATGGAAAGTAAATCATCCAACGTTTCTCCCTGAAAATCAGGCTTAACTCTTTTGCAAACCACAACACTCAAAAGGAGAGAGAGAACAGAGGGGAATGTCCTGCCACAGAGACAGGGTGCGATGGGGGGGAGGGAGGGATACTTGGATCCGTGGTGGTGGGAAATGGGCACTGGTGGAGGGATGGGTATTGGAAATAAAATTAAATAAATAAAATAACAACAAAAAAAAGACACTAACTTGACCACTATCTGGGACCCAAGGAAACTGATTTTTTGAGAGCCACAGGACTCAACAGTTTGAGCCAGCATTCAGAAAAAGTGCTCTGCACACAGGCATTGGGCCCCCCCACGTGTAGACATCACATGCCCATGTCTCTTTCCCACACTCCAACATGGCATCAAATTTCTTTCTTCCCACCCTTCACGCTGTAAAGGAGCTGCTCTCCTTCCCTTGCTGTCCTGCTGGATTCCTCGTGGCAGCAGAGTCAGCGTCTACACAGCTGTACAGCACCCAGCATCTTGGGATGCAGCAAATGTTCAAAGGGCCATTTGGTACCTAACCTCATAGCACAGGGGTAGGGCGTTCGCCTTACAAGCGGCCAGCATGGCCGACCCGAGTTTGATTCCTCCGCCCCTCTCGGAGAGCCCGGCAAGCTACCGAGAGTATTCGATATGCCAGACACAGTAACAACAAAGTCTCCAATGGAGACGTTACTGGGCCCGCTCGAGCAAATCGACGATCAACGGGAGGGCCCTTTCCTTTCCCTTTCCTTTCCTCATTGCTTCATGCATAGGTGAGCAAACAAAAACTCTGTGGATTCATCCTTGACCTGGTGTCCCAGTCTCAGGGGGCACGGCCCTGTCCTGACTGTTTTACTTCCTCTTCACCACACCTGAAGTCAAATGCAGAGAAGAAAATAGATGAATCCTAAAATTGTCACTCTCTGAAGCTTCTCTTTTGCATTGCCTGCTCAAAAGGATTTTGTTTTCCACGCATAAGAAATCACCACCAAGAGGGAAGACAGTCCCCAGGGCAGGCGCACAGGCTTTGCATGTGTGGTACCTAACAGGGCCTGGTCCCCACTTGACAGTGGCCAAGTTCTGGTCCCCAGAATACCACTGGGACCAAGTTCAAAGCACCGAGCCAGGAGTACTCCTGAGCAAGGCCGGGTGTAGGCAAAGAAGTCATGGCCTTATGGAGGGTATAAAATAACCATGTTCGAGCATTATCAGAAGTCACTGGATGGGCCAGCCATCTGGAGGTTAGCCATCTGGGTTCCACCAAGTCTTAGAGTTCTACTGCAGAGGCTGAAACACTAGGGTGACTTGGTGGTTGGGAGCAGAAATAATCAATGTCCTATATGTGACCTCTCAGATGACTGGTGATTGATGCGGGCCGCTGCTAGGGACCAGCTGAGTTGGCTAAAAGACTCCCATAGGTGGCTTCTCTACTAGGCTGCTTGGGTTTCCCCTAGGCATGGCTGCCTTAGGGCATGTGAACTGCTCTCCAATGTGGACTTGATCTCTAATGTGGACTGCTCTCTAATGTGGACTGCTCTCTAATGTGAACTGCTCACTAATGTGGACTGCTCACAAGGGCTCCCCCCACTCCCACAATAGTTTCACAGCCCAATGCAAGGGCTACATCACCCTCTGAGATCCCCAAAGGAATCCCGATCACATCCTCCTGGTCACAATGAGTCACATGTTGCCCAGATTCAAGGGAAAGATTAGAGTCTTGCATTTGGAAGTGCCCATGTTCCAGAAGTGACAGGACAGGACATTCTCATGGCCATTTGGGATAACACTACCCGCCATGCCTTTAATATCAGTTTCATTGATGAGCAAGCATGGGTACAGTTTTCTCAAACTGAGGTAGCCAGGAAGTAGCTGAGTAAGGATTTGAACCAGATCCCTTTGTCCACCAGCCTAACCTTGCCCCATACCTTGCTGCTGTCAGGTCAGCTGGAGAGATTATTTCAGCATTTCATCCTTCCTCGGTGTTGATCAGGGCAACCTAACTGGATTTCCCACATACTGTCATAGAGAAATGGTGTCTGTTTGCAACTTACAAATGCCATTGCAGGTACTTAAATTAACCTGCTCCTCCATAGTTAAGCATGGAAACGGGTCCCACTCTGGAGTCCAGAGACATTGCTAGAAAAAGAAGCGTGTTTGTAACTACAGGGCAACAGTGGATTGGGATTCCTCTATCTTCACAACACATTCTGTGGGTACCCACCACACAGCAGGGTTCCTTTCAATCAGAAATTAAGAAAGCAGCTGAGGGTGGAGTGGGGAGCTGAGCTCAATTTAAATGTAACTTCTCACCTTGTTTGGCCCTGACATGGATGGGAGATCTCGCTCATTATTCACCAACCACAGTCGTGCTACCAAGAGTGATCTGGCAACTTGGGCAGATAAATCATGACCAGGATGGCTGCTATCACTGACACGGTGAAGAGGTAGCTCCGTGGGCTGATGGAGAGTGGGAGCCAGTTCCCACGCGGGCTCTGCGGTGCAGAGACAGAGCAAGAGGTGGGGGCTGGGAGGGGCAGCGTGCAGAAAGGAAAAAAAAGAAGAAATGCCATCAAAATGCCCTCTCTCCCTCCACAGTGCTCCTCCGGGGTGTGCTTTGGAGAGAAGTGGTGTGGCTGTGAGTCTCCAGTGGGTCAGAGAGAAGAGAGATGGCAGGTAAGGGAAACAGGAGGGGTAGAAGGGGATGGATTGAACCTTCCAACGTGAAGCAAACACAGATTCAAAATGTAGCTCCAGAGATGATGGGAAGATGCATCCAGACAGTCCAAGACTCTGAGAGCAGCTGTATTTTTAGGGTATTTTTAAGACAAAAATCTTCTCTTCCTGACTCAAAGCTCATCTTCCCCCAAATTATCCTGTTTATTCTATTTCTATAACTACATTTTTTGTGCTGATAACAGCAACATCATCTAATAATACATCCTTTAACAAAAATAGAAAAGGTAAAACAATAAAAGCAAAAACCTCCAGAATCTTTCCGACAAAGAGCAGCCAATATAAATATTTGGCTAGGACTTTCTCTTGCCTAAGTCTACACAAATGGCAATGTCTGTTGCAAAAGGGGGTTCATGTGACCACTTTGTGACCACCAATCTTCTCTTCCTGTATCTCAGTCTCTCTAGTCTGAAAAAGAAGACAATCACACAATTACTTTGATGACTAGACACGTTTTATTGTGATATTATTTAATTAAACCACAATTCCCGCTAAGGACTATGACTTTTTTCTTTCTCATGGATAAACAAGGATCTAAGAGCTTCCTGGCACATATATCTTTATATATGTGTTTGTTTCTTCGATTCAGTTCCCTAAGTGGATCTTTTAAAGAAGAGGGAAAAGCACTGCTGAAGAATTATATGTATGTATTTATATGTCTTGGGAACTTAAACTGAGTTACCTAAATCAAAGCTATGTGAGTTAATGCAATTTGCAAATCATTTTCTCTCTTCCTCTCTTTTCCTCTCCTCCCCTCCCCAGAGCTCTCCCCGTCTGCCTCTGGATCCAAGTAGAGTCCATCCTAGCTATTGTGAAAGTCAGGGCTTAGCCCAGGCCATGGATGCTGTGTAACTGAGGACTATCAACCACAGTCTGCCTCAACCCTGGCTTTTGTTCAGCCCATGTTATAAGACTATGCTGACATTTAAAAATATTTGACAAAATATTAAAGTCCCATATTGCAATACATAAAAATCACATGAAACGTTAATGCATGGCTGATAAGGCCTTCCATAGGCTCTGTGGCAGTTTTTGCCTTAAAACAGCACCACTGTGTTGTTAAGGCAAAGACCTTTGACTCACAGTAAGAAAATATTTACTCTCGGGCCTGGAGGAGCAGAGCAAGCACGCAGTCAGGAGTCGGAATCCCCGGTTCCACAGTGCAGTTAACTCCATTGTTTGAGCCTGGCAGTGGAGTTATCCAGGGGGGGGATTTGTGACCCTCGAGAAGCCAGGAAGTGTGGCCTCTATGGAGCTCGGATGAGCACCATAGCTATCACAGCAACATGCACAGTCATAAAGGAAAGGGCAAGGAGAGGGGGTGAAAAGTAAATACAGTAGGGTAGAAACTGAGAGCGCAACACACTATAATGCATGTTATAAATAGAGGAGACCCAGGTTTTTGTTGTTGTTGTTGAGACTAATCAGAAATTTTATTTTTGAGAGCCCGGCAAGCTACCGAGAGTATCTCGCCCACATGGCAAAGCCTGGCAAGCCGTGACATATTCGATATGCCAAACACAGTAACAAGTCTCACAATGGTACTGGGCCCGCTCGAGCAAATCGATGAACAACAGGAGCACAGTGACAGTAACAGTGATCATTTTTTAAAAATATTTTAAATGAAATACCGTAAGATACATTTACAGACTTGCAAACTTTCATGATTATGTTTCAGTTATAGAATGATAGAGTACCCATCCCTCCACCAGTGCCCGTTCTCCACCACCAATGTTCCCAGTATCCCTCCTGCCACCCCCACCCCTTCCCGCCCCCTGCCTCTGTGGCAGGTGCATTCCCTCTTACTCTCTCTCCTCTTTAGGGTGTTATGGTTTGCAATACAGGTAGTAAGTGGCCATCATGTTTTCTCTATAGTCAACTTTCAGCATGCATCTCCCATCCCCAGCGAATCCTCCAAGCATCATTCCCTTCTCTAACCCGGCTGCCCTATCTCCAAGCATGTGATCCAGTTTTGATTCCCAGTGTCACTTAGTGACACGTGGGAGAGGCCAGGGGAGCAGCCAGCTCCTTGGGGGAGCATTACTGTCGAGGGCCCTGAGTTCAAATCCAACCCAGCCACTTATCAGGGTGAGACACTGACCAACAACCTTTCACTGATAGCATTGCTGCAGCCTCCTCCTCCTTAGGAGGACAGACCATGCAAAGCACGGTTATGAGCATTGCTGTGGAGGTGGAATTAACAAGTGAATGGTGTTGGTGCAGGGAATGGGAGCCCAGGAAAGAGCCACTGCTACTGCCTGTGATGCTGTTTGCTTCTCTTTTTGCAAAAGTGTCCTGCAACCACCCATCAGCTTCAACCCCAGAGTTGAACCCACAACCTACAACATATAGCACTCAGGGATTACTCCTGACTCTGTGCTCAGGAATCACTCCAGACTGTGGTCAGGAAACCAAATACGGTGCTGGGGATCGAACGAGGGTCAGCTTCGTGCAAGGCAAGGACCTTATCCCCCAAACTATCTCGCTGACCCCAGTCTTTGATTCTCTATCACAAAATAATAGTCCAGCTCTATTAACACAGAACCACTCATGAAATGGTCTGTGAGCTAATATCCCAAGACATAAACTCTTCTGCTGGAAAAGAGGCACAGTCCTTGTTTCTTTTTTGAGGAAGTTTGAAAAGAGCACATCCATTTTATAAATAAATAGACTCACAGACAATTCCTGACTCCAGAGAAATGGAAATCAGAACGTTACTGGGTGGCCATTATTTCTTGATCAAATTGTAAAACACACACACACACACACACACACACACACACACACACACACACACACCAAATATGCTTTGTGAGGAAGACAAAAGAAAGAGGCCTTCTAGTTTGTGGGTGATGGAACTGTCGCCACCTCTTAAGAGGACAAGAGCTAATAATTGTCAAAATTCCAAATGTATGTGATCTTTACCCTAGCCAGAGCCTTGCTAGCTTTCAACCTAAGACACTCACCACCCCAAGCCTGGTGCAGAACAACCTACATTTAAAATTATTTACTGTGGGCTTGTGGGTGGGAGAGAAAAAAAAAGGGAAATCCCCTAAATGCCTCTAGATTCAGAACGTAATGAATAATGTATGCTGAATCATGTATTAGAGTGCATTACATTTGCTTTAAAACACACCACATTTTTTATTCACTGATATGATGTGATCACCAAGATGGTAAGCCTTTAGGTTAAAGAAAAAAAAAACAAGATAAAAAATAGTGTTGATCATATGTTACCCTTTGTGTAGAAAAGGAGGTGTGTGTGTGTCTGTGTGTCTGTTTGTCTGAGTGTCTGTGTGTGTGTGTACATACCAGGGCTAAGATGTATGTGAGCAAAAAAAAAAAAAGACAATTACTAAATTGACATGAGAGAAGTTTCTGTGGACACCTCAGAGACCTTGAAGGAAGAGAGACTTTTGCTCTGAGGAATAGTTAGCAATTTCCCCTTTAGAGTAATGGTGTGACTCTCTGATCAGTGTGCAAACAAACAAAAAAAAAAAAAAGGAAAGACCAAGAGAGAAGAATGGGAAGGAGGGAAGTCACAGAGAGAGAGAAAGAGAGAGACAGAGACAGAGACAGAGACAGACAGACAGACAGACATAGAGGGAGAGAATTAGGAAGGGAGTAATGGCGCAGGGTAAGAAATCTATTCTAGGGGCTGGAGCAATAGCACAGCGGGTAGGGCGTTTGTCTTGCATGCGGCAGACCCAGGTTCGATTCCCGGCATCCCATATGGTCCCCTGAGCACCACCAGGAGTGATTCCTGAGTGCAAATCCAGGAGAAACCCCTGAGCATCACCGGGTGTGACTCAAAAAGCAAAAAACAAAAAAAAATCTTCTGTTCTAAAGTAGACTATAGACCAAACATGACTGCCACTTATTGCCTCTTTTGCAAACCACAACACCCAATAGGAGAGAGAGAACAAAAGGGAATGCCCTGCCACAGAGGCATGGTGGGATGGGGGGATGGGGGGTGGGAGGGATACTGGGATCCGTGGTGGTAGGAAATGGGCACTGGTGGAGGGATGAGCATTTGATCATTGTATAACTGAAACCCAAGCACAAAAATTTGTAAGTCTACAACTGCACCTCATGGTGTCTCACTAATAAAAAAAGAAAAAAGAAAGAAATCTTCTGTTCTCGAGACTTCCACTTCCTTTCTAGGCTGTTTTGTGTGATGAGTGCAAACAGCTAACCCCAGCTCTTGCACTTTGGCGAGGCTCTCAGTTCATCAGCAGCGTCTGTAGCATTGAGAGCCAGCCAGCTTTTTCCAGCCTCTGCACCACTGCTGGGCCCAGACCCGAGAGACCAGCCCCACCACCTGTGCTGCTGTCCTCAACACCCGACCCCACCCCTCCCAGCCCCCCAGCAGCTGCAGAGAAGCAGCCCTTGTGCCCCCCGCGGGCTGGCTCTGCGAGGTGGCTTGATACTGCTGCTGCAGCCGCTGCCATAGCTCACTTCAGCAGAAAGGATTAGACTGTCCTGAATATGTCAATCAGATATCAAAGATAGATGAAGTTTGAAAAAATAAAATGTGCGATTTATTTTTAAAAAATAGTCTTTGGGAGACACCCAGGATGCACTCTGAAAAATCGGAGGGAAATGTGTCATGGAAACAGATCCCAGCTCAGCTGGCCAACTTGAATGTTTCACTGATAACGTCCCCCTCTGGGCTGCTGCCCAGCCAATAAATATTCTCCCTTGGTGCTTAATGATCTCGCGCCCGGCTCACGCTTCTGAGGATGCTCATGCCCAGGTCCAGGTCGGTCTTCCCAGCCCAGGTGCTCTGGGAGCTGGTGAGTACCGAGGCCCTTGCTTCGCTGCCAGCACATTCCTCCCTGCAGCGGCCGTGGAGCTGCCTTGGCATTGCCTGGGCTTGAGGATGTTTGGGGTTTTAATTCACTTTACTGAAATTGCCTTTCATTCATTTGGTGACAGGTAGTTATTTGTTTTCAGGGTTCCATTTGACATTTATTGTTAGCGCAAAACACTAATAATAATAATTAGCGCCTTTTTAGAGTTGTCTGGGGTTTTCTCACTGCCGCATTGTTACCATAAAACACCCTGATGCTTTGCCGTATATAAGATAGTATGATGGTATTTAAATGTAACAAAAGGGTTTATTAGACTCAGGCCAGATTGCAGTATCTCTGAGGCCCCCTCCCTCGTGTGCAAGCCAAGACTTAATATCCTCTAAACTTGCCTATAATGTTAAGACTCTCTCTCTTAACTCTCTCTCTCTTTTAACTCTCTCTCTCTCGCTCGCTCTCTCTCATTCTGTTTTTAAACAAGAAAAATCTCAGCCAGTCATGCAGGGTTAGATGTTTTATTATAAACAAGCAGCAAATGTAGGGCTTATTCACCAGAACTATAGAACTGGCATGATCAGTAAGAGAACCATTAGCCACCTGGGAGTCTTTGAATTGAACATTTAAGAAATTAAATAAATGAATCCGTGGCTCAATCCCAAAGGCCATGTTTCAAGGACGCAATAGCCACAGGTGGCTGTGGCCATCATATTATAGAACAGTGCAGCTGCAAGACATATTCATCACTCCAGAAAGTTCTGTTGGACGGCACTGTTTACAACCCTGTCACTCAACATACAACCTGAAGACCTGGGAATGTATTTAGACATATTTCTGACTCCCCCAAATCTAGCAAGTTGATCTTGCTTTAGGGTGATTGCTATCAGACCAATTTACAGCCATGAGTGAAATGGGAGATGGAACATCCTGGACCAATATCCTAATGAATAAAAACCTCTAATCCAAAGACCACCTTCTCAAAGTAATTCCAAAAATCCCCTTCTTTCTATGGACTATCTACATTGTTCTACTTTCTTCCAGTAAAACCATTGCTAAAAGAACGGGAAAGCCCAAACTGAGTGCTCTAATAAAAATTATGAAACTAATTCTTGGGCCATGGAGATAGTACAGCAAGCAGGACACTTGCCCAGCAAGTGGTCAACCAGGTTCAATCCCTGGCACCACACGTGGTCCCCAAAGCACTGCCAGGAGTGATCCCTGAGCACAGAGTCATGAGTAAGCCCTGAGCACCTCTAGACATGAGCCCAAAACAAAGCAAAACAAAAGAATTATCAAACTGAATCTAAGCATCATATAATCGCCTTAAAGCCAAGAACACAGGATCACAGCATGCCTTGGATTTAAAATATGAATGATTTTTGATTCCACTCAACTTTCAGCAATGACCTTTGGAAGTAATCAGGTAAAAGTATTAGTGGCAACAGCATTCATTTCCATGTTTCTAAATTAAAAACAATCAGAACATTTTTCTGACTTGGAGAATGGTGAAAAAATTATAGCATGATAGTTTGTTATATAGCATCAGGCCATAAAGAAGGCTGGCGAGAGCTCTTGCTGGCTTGACTGTAACATGTTAAATGAAAGAGGTTCTGTTCTAACCTTATACACTGAGAGCATCATCTCTCTTCCCAAACCCAGTGCATAAGCAGGGCCTGCAACCAGTTTTACAAAAATTCCTCATGTTGGGTCATTTCTTATGTCAGCCATGATTGCTTTCCTAACCGAAGGCATACTGGCCTCCGGGTGGATGTAGCATGCATTTCCCCTGATTCCTGTATGACTTCTCCAGAGTCTTTGCATGATAATCAAACTGAGCTTGTGAAAAGCACAAATCAGAGAGGGATGAAGACTTCCTGTGGCCTGGAAAGCTCCCCACATCTTTGCTTGTAACTTTACTTCCTTCTACTTGCAGAGGTATCTTCTTACCCCTCCTAAGCCATGTGAACTCTTTTTCTAACACAGCCTCGCAACTTCATTCATTCTATCTTTATTGGAATGTCTCCTCTTGACCTGTCACCATTTTCTCCACATGCTAAACCTGTTTCTAATGGAACACCTGAATCATTCTCTTCAGTTCGAGGATAACTATAAATATATTGTTTACTCTTTGTATTTTATTCTATTTTGGCGCATTCAATATGCCAAATATGAAGAGCCACCAATATGGCAGCGTTAAGGAGGATGAGGAAGGAGAGGCTGATAAAATCTCAAGACCAAACGAGGCTGTCAAAACGAAGAAAGACAAAAATGACTGTCTATACTTTCAATGCACGTATGCTGGCATCAGATGCATCCATCGAGGACCTGATGGTACAAGATCGAAAGTTCAAGTACGACATCATTGGTCTGACCGAGACCAGAAGGCATCAATCGCATCACACCATTTTCAACACTGGAGAAGAACTGTTTCTCAGAACACGCGGCAAAAGAGGCATCAGAGGTGTCGGTGTCCTTGCCAACACGAACTTGGCTATGAGCATTGATTCATTCAAATGCATAACAACCCAAATCGGACAATTACACTTGAATAGTTGTGGCTCGCCACATCAGTTTCTATCTTCGTTGTCTAAGAACCAACATCCAATTATGATGGAGAAATTAAGAAGTTCTACATAGTGCTGGAGAAGTTCTATAAAGAAGACCACACCTTCGACAAGATCATTGTTTGTGATTTTAATGCCAAGAGAAGACTGAGGAGACCAGCCGAAACTCCACATTGGGACCCATGGCCTAGAATGGAACGAACAGGGTGAGAGACTGTCTGAGTTCATCTGACATGTCGACCAAGATCATCCATGATAACTCACAGTTACAGAAGGCTGAATAAACGTTGGACTTGGGAGTCTCCTGGTGGACGGTTCCACAACAAAATTGACCACATCATATTCAATTGACTATTTTGCCTGACCAATGTCGCTGTTGTCCCAAAATTCCAAATGGGATTGGAACACCGTCTCCTTTGTGCAAAATTCTACTTCATGGAGCAGGGAGAAAGTGCTGCAACGTTTAAGAAGAGAACTCCCAGAACGATCACCAACTGGGAGCTCTTTGGCACTATTGCGGCAACAAGGGAAGATGTCATTGACAACATTGACAAGGAATATGATAAACTAGTTCAGCACCTTCATGATTGTGAGAGGAATGCCAAGAGAGAGATAGCCACAAAAAAACACCTGTCTTCGAAAACTCTTGAGCTTATTCGCCAATGTGGCTTGGTGCAAGCCTCAGGAAACTGCAAGCAAACATCCGAACTTGCAAAGCAGTGCAGAGAAGCAATAAAGAAAGACTCAAAGAGAGAAGAGCAGCAGTGCTGGCAGATGTGGCAGAAGCTGGGTAAAGCATTCACAATGCCACCTGTCCTTTGCCAACTACAAGAGCAAGATGACTGCCCTCCGACATTCTGATGGATCTATCACATCTTCCAGAAGAGCAATGGAGATTATCCATGACTCCTACTCAGATCTCTTTGATAGCCACGTCCACCTGCCACATATCAAATTCTGCAGGATGGATATGTCGTTCCCAATGTTCTCCCTTCCGAAATCCTACATGCCATTTCTTGGTAAAGAAGCAAACAGCACCTGGCCCAGACAAGGTCAGACCCAAACACCTGAAGAATCTGCCATCAGTACTCATCAATGCACTGGCTCAGCTCTTCACATGCTACCTGTCTGAGTGCAAGGTTCCATCCCAATGGAAAACCAGCAGGACTGTAACTACTGTACAAGAAGGGAGACATCCATGACATTGGCAACTATCGCCCAATCTGCCTATTGTCTGTCATCTACAAGCTGTTCACTTGAGTCATCCTGAATAGGATTGGCAGAATACTAGAAGAAGAACAACCATGCGAGCAAGCCGGGTTCTGCAAAGGATTCAGTACGATCAACCATATCCACAAGATAACCAAGTTCACTGAGGTTTCTCGGGAGTTCAAGATGCCGCTCTGTCTAACGTTCATTAATTTAAAGAAGGCCTTTGATTCTGTTGAGATGGAAGCGGTCATTGAAGCCCTAGCCAATCAGGGCATTCAAACTCAATACATCAGGATCCTCTGTGAGCTGTATTATGGATTCACTACCAGGATCTCACCATTCTACAAAGAAGTGATCATCCATGTCAAGAGAGGAGTTCAGCAGGGTGATACAATTTCACCGAAACTCTTCAGTGCCACCCTTTAGAACATCATGTGATGACTGGAATGGGAAGGAATGGGAGCGATGATAGATGGTCGGCAACTACACCACCTCTGCTTTGCTGATGGCATCATTCTAATAACACCAAACATTAGCCAAGCAGCACAAATGTTGGCCGACTTCAACCGTGAATGTGGAAAGGTTGGATTACAGCTGAATCTCATGAAGACAATGTTTATGAAAAACGGTCTTGTTCCTGATATTCCATTCTCTCTCAATGGAAGGAACATTTCCAAATGCAACAGTTATACTTACCTAGGTTGAGAAGTCAACTTGATGAATGACCTGGCACCTGAGTTGCGCAGGAGGAAGAGAGCAGCTTGGAACGCCTTCAAGAACGTTGAAGAAATAGCTAAGAGGACGAAGAACCTCTGGCTCTGGGCACATCTCTTCGATTCCACTGTTTTTCCTGCATTAACATATGCCTCAGAGACCTGTCCTACAAAAACAGGATGAGAACACTATTCGGGTCTCCCAAAGAGAAATTGAAAGAGCTATGCTTGGAGTATCACGCTTCACTCAAATGATAGAAAGAATCCAGAGTTCCGACCTCCGTCAATGGTCAAGAATCAGGGACGCTATCTCGTTTGCCAACACATCAAAAATCAGATGGGCTGGACATGTAATGAGATTTGGAGACGACTCCTGGACTAAAGTCATTAGTGACTGGATTCCACGGGACATCAAAAGATCGCATGGCCTCCCAGATGGTCAAACTTGACGAGATGGTCAAACTTCTCGTCAAGACCCTGAATGATCAGTTTGAGGCTGTTCGTGTTCCTAGAATGAGCCCTTGGGCTACACTAGAACGCGACAGGGACTAATGGAGATGTTACTGACGCCCACTCGAGCAAATCGATGAGTAATGGGATGTCAAGTGATCAAGTGATTTCATTTTATCTTATTTTATTTCCATCCTTCAGAATGTAAATGCCAGGAGAGGGGCAGCTGAAAGTTCTCTCTTCCTCCTGTATCTAGAAAATCATCTGCCACTGAAAAAAGTCAATAACTACTCGGTTAAATAAACCAATGCAAGTTAGCAGTCACATATTCTACTCTAACTCTATGGAGGCAGGTGTAATTTGGAATTTGGAATATTTTCTTCTAAATATCATCTTTATTTTATGAGCTCAAATGAACCAAAGTTACCTCTACAGTTATCTTTCAAGAGTGCATTTTATATTGAATAATACTAAATTAAGAGACCAAAATAGAATACACCCTGGTGAGTTGCCAGCAAGTCCTTTCCATAGGAAATGTTTCCAGTGAAATCTCAATAAAATAATGGATATTTTTCCTTTTCCCTCTCAGTCAACCTTGGAAACCACACCTTCCTAAAGTTTTTGTCACATGAAGTTTAGGGAAAGACAAGAAAAAGTGACATTTGTAAGAGTCAGGCTTGAGTTAGGCTGAGGTTCAGCTAACAGACTTGGAAAGAAAATTCATCCCTGCAGCCTTGCCAGGATTTGGTGTATATTCATCTTTTTTTTTTAACTAAAAAGTCTTAAAGAAACAAATGTTTTATAGTTCAGACGCCATCTCTTTTTGGACTGTCATTTTAAGTCCATTGCTGAAGTTTAAATCTTCGTTTACCTCCAAAGTAATATTGACTGCAAGACCCAAAATGACTTTGGCATTTGCAAATATTTCAGATCTGTAAACCCTTGCAGGAAGTAGATAATCTGATAAATAGCCCTTTGTACTTAGTTGAACCTAAAGGAGATTCTTAGAAGAATTGCAAAACCCTGGCAGAGAAGAGTGGGGGGTGGGGTGAATGATAATGACTTCATCCTGGCAGTTGTACTTAGGAGCAGAGATTTATCAGAGAACTTCGACCAAGAGTGAGATTCTCATGTAAGCCTAGAGCAATTCTTAAATCTAACCTAAGTCATAATCCATGACACCAAAGAACAGTCCTATATTTTACTCCCATGGTCAATTCTTTTTCAAAAACATCCAAACTTGTAAGGATTAGTGGCAAGTATGATATCTGTTTATCTTTAGAATAAGACATTGATTTTAGAAAGTATTTAAAACCGGGTCTGGAAAATATCATGTAAGATTATGATTCTACGGAACCATTTGGTGTGGAAAATGGCCAATTCTATGCACGCATCTAAAATCATCTTGCAGATCCTTTTGATGATTTTCCAGAAGAAAATTTTTGCAATATTCTTATTGACATGTCAGTGGAAGTCTTATAGACTTTATGGGAAACTTGAAAGATTTACTTTTTAATGTTTCTCAGAAACCTTTGCGACACTAAAGTTAAGGAATGAATTCAAACACTCAAAAAATATTCATTTGTTTTCTTTGTGAGTTTCCTGAAATGGAGTACTTAGATGAAATATTTGACTACATAAAACCATTTATTTTGGTAGCATTTCCACCATTAACCTTAGATCATCTTCTAAAGACAGCCAGGAAAGAAACAAATAAACACAGCTCATTCATCATGAAACATGATAATGGGACATTTTATAAACAGAGTGTTTTCCATCCAGAAATAAACCATGTAATTTTAACAAGGCACACAGTGGGTACCAGTCAGCCATGCAGAAAGCATTTGGCTCAAAATATTTATTAATATCACTGATACTATAATTATTAAGAAGAAGAAGAAAACTAAGTCTCTTATAATTGACCCAGAACAGAGGAAAGCTTGCTTGACCTTTATAATGAGCCTTTGGTCCTTGAATTTATCATAGTGCTAGTGTGAGTTATGTAGCAAACACCACATAAGACTTTACTGAACACCTACAATGTGCCTACCCATAGTTCTAAGCAATTGCATAGTTCTTAACAATTCAATTGATATAAGTACTCGACAGTATTACTGACATTTGATAGAAAATATTATACTTCATCATGTCTCTATGAGGAGCTTCTATTCCCTGGAAGAAACGGTTTAGAGGAAACTTCTAGACTCTCTTTCTACGTTTTCAATTATTCTTCAGTATCTAAATTTATGAAAACTAAGATTAGAGTCTTTATGAATTCAACCAACATTTTTCATCCCAGACCATCTAGCCCCCAGGAGGGATGTACTTCTTGTTTCCCCATTAGCCTTGTTTTTGTCTAGCTGAGTAAGAGGCTAGGCCTCCCTTCCAGTATCAGAGTTAGAAACTCATTGTTCTTTTCCCAGTACAGGTGATCAACAGGTATGAGGTGGTCTTTCCTTCAGTCAGCTGAGTGAATTCCCCTAAACACAACATCCTTTTTATTTTTTTTAACCATAAGTGCATTCTATTCTATAAATATTCTTAGGAGGAATGGAGAGTCCAGATTACGTTAGACTTTAAGATCCATCAAGGCAAAAGTCTGCTCTCTGTACCCCTGTATTCTCAGTATCTAGAAAAAGGCCTGTCAAAACTTGACTTTTGATAATGAGCAATGGAAAAAATTATTTGTGTTGCAAGTTCCATCCAAACTCTTACAAGGGTTCGGTTACCCTTTTATTACCATGTGTCAGAAGATGTGTCAGTTTCTTAATTGTCAGTCTTATAGAAGAGAGATGTGATTCATTGACCACTTTAATGCCACCCTTTTTAATAGACAGCAAAGTAGCTAAAAAACAGGACTTAACAGGACTCTCTCAAAAGAAAATGGAGTTCTACATTATTATGATAATCTCCCACACAGATAGGTGTTCAGCCAGAAAAGGGAGAATCCAAAGAAAATTGAAGTGCAGGGGCCGGAGTGATAGTACAGTAGGTAGGACTTTTGCCCACATGTGGCTGCCCCGGGTTTAATCTCTGGCATCCCATATGATTCTCTGAGTCCACCAGAAGGGATTCCTGAGCATAGAGACAGGACTAAGCCCTGAACACTGTTGCACATGGCCTCCAAAAAATAAAAATATAAAGGAAAGAAAGAAAGTGAGCACTGATAACTTGAACAAAGTTTTGAGGTAATGACAGATTTAGACAATCAGGGACATCAACAAACCAGAAATCGACAGTTATTGACTAAAGGAAGGGATTCCGCGGCTCTAACTTCTGATTATCACAACATCTATACGTTTCACACCAGTGAACGGATGATTGAGCAGAATTGCATGGGAAGGCTGAACAAGAGGTATCAATTTGTAAGGGAAAGCAACACATCTTCCTTTTGAACTCAAGCTACACTATTCATTGCTTTTATTACTAGGAAAATGTGAATTGAGTGCTTTGGGTCTCAATTTTCTGATCTGGAAAATGAATACAAGGAAAATATCTTCCTCCCACAAAAACTACTAGGATTTGAAAGAAGTCTCTGCTATACTACCCAGAAGGCTGCCCTCTGCCCACTTCTGCTCTCGATCTGAACTGAGCCAATATGATTCACACAAGCTCATACTGGTTTGCATGGGCCGGTAGTGGGCCTCTCTGTCCAACTGGATTCATTTCATAGCTTAAAATAAATTGTGTTGGGAGTATGCATACAAGGAGTTGGTGATCTTTTTTTCTTAAAGGGTCCAATAGTAAAATATTTGGCTTGCAACGGTCTCTGTTGCAATTATTCAACAATGCCATTGCAGCCAAAAAGCAACTAACTCTAGACAGTATCTGAACAAATGGATGTGGCTCTCTTCCAATGAAACTTTATCTTTGAAATCAGGTGGTAGGCCAGCAGGCTGTAGTTTCTCAACCTCTTATCTACATTGTGAAAATCAGCAAGAACAACAGTTTGGGCTTTTCGTTTTCTCAGACTGTCAATTTTGAAATATGTATCAGTTCCCTCTTGGAAGCCACCTCCCCAAGGTCACTCTCCCTTTCTGAGAGTGCCAGAAACCACTCCAAGTTCATATGAGGGAATAAGAAATACACCCTCTGCCCTCTGAGACAACTCTGAGAATCACCCAGACTGAGTCCACCAGCTCACCCCCAGCTCCACGGTGACGATGTGTGATGTGTGCAACTCAAGTTCTTTTCTGCCTCAGCTCACCTCATTGTCTTTGTCTTCCTCCATCTCCCTTCCTGGTTGCCACACAAATACGTTCAATTAAAACAACACTGTTCCTGGGTCAGAGATACAGTCCAGGGACAAAGGTCCTTATCTTGCCCACAGCTGACCTGGGTTTGATCCCCGTCACTACATATCATTCCCCAAAGTACTGCTGGGGGAGATCGCTGAGCATGGAACCAGAAGTAAGCCCTGAACACAGCCAGGTGTGGTTAGAAAAACAAAAGAAGCATACGATTTCATACACCAGGAAATGCCATGCTTACTGGACAGGAAAGGAACCACCATCTGAAGATGCAGGAACTGGTCTCCAACACAATCTTGGCAGACATTGGGGGAGAGAGATGGGTTGGATCCTGAGGAGAGGGGGCAGCACAGTTCGCTGAGAATTCATAGACATGAGAGTGTTCTCCCCAAGTAGAATCCTTGACCTCCATCAGAGGATATAGAGATGGTGCTAGTTTATCCACACAATCACAAAAATCACAAATCATCCTTTAATCGTCGATTGCCTCGAGCAGGCCCCAGTAACGTCTCCTTCATCCTAGCCCTGACATTATATTCAAGGCTCTTTAGGAGAATGAGACCCATCAAAGTTACTGGTATTTGGCATATTGGGTACAACACAGGGAGTTTGCCAGACTCTGCTGTGTGATCCACACAATAGCATTTAGAATTTGAATGTAGTGATGACCTATAGGGAGGGAGGTGAGAAATCCAGCATTCAAAACAGATGGGGGGTAGAAGGATGGAGCTAATCCAAGAAGGTGGCATTTCAGAGCAACCAACAGTAGAAACTCACCTGCTGATTATGTTTCCCTGGAAATTCAGAACAGCACTCCACTCCCTAATTCCTGTTCTGGTGAGAACAGGACCCACATCACTGGCGAGCTCAGCAATGCCTAAATCTCTTTTAGCCAAGGCTGACAACAATTTTATTAATTTAACAAAATTAATGGAAAGAAAGAAAGCCAAGAAAGGAAGAAAGTCAAGCATCAGCATTAGGAGAGAACAGAGTGATTGTTAACAAGGGCGGGGTCTAATTCTTAGAGAATGTTTGAGAGATGTGCAGAACACAATGTCCCATGAGCCACATAATTAGGTATCTGAGAATGTTCATAAGGTCCAAGTTGACAATAATATGTAAGACTTTAAAGTATCAAGTCCCTGGCCTTGTAGATGGAGTTACGGCCCAGGATAAGTTTATGGAACCTAGAATAATCCATTTGTCCCCAAGTCTATAATCAGAATGGATATTTTGACAATTGACCTAACCCCACAACTGGCTTGTGGGAATGTGACCATAAGTAATAGCACTAGAGAAAAGCACATGTAAGACTTTGGCGTTGGCAACACCTGTGATCCAAAGTGGTAGCTTATCATCACATTCTTAGAGGAGAAGTGGGAATGGAACCATCTTTCATAAAAAGGCACGAGGGGCGGGGGGGGGGTGACATCCTCAATTAAGTTACCACTCTGATTTTTATATAAGCCAGAAGTGAATGATTCATGGGTTGATGAATGGGCCAGATTGGCAGGTAAATGGGACAAGTGAAAATGGTAAGAGAACAGCATTTCAGCCATACTATGAGGTTACCATGGCAAACACAACACCCCAAGTTCCAAAAGGCCAGTCTTTGAGAGAAGCGTCTCACCAACCTTTTGTAGTAGAACTACCAGTTCAAGCCAAAGGTTCAATTTCGCCATCAACAAAGAGTTTGGATACCTGATAGCACTGAGCTTTCCCTGGGAATTGGCCTCAGACAAAGAGAGACGCTCTCCCAAGCTCATACCCATTCAGATATCTCATAGCTGTCCAAAGAGAACACAAAAAGTCAGCCTCTTTGGCCCCAAAGCAGAACAGTTCAGAAAAATCATCTCATTATATGATTTTTATGGGAATCAGCAAAGTCCATTATGGTGGTGCCAATCAGCTCAGATGCTCTCCCGCCTCCCTCTTCCTTCCTTTCCTCCCCGCCTCCCCCAGCAGTGGAAACTAGGAGCCCTCCCGCGTAAACGCTCACACTAATCTCAATTTCAGAGTCAGCTTCCTGAATAACTGACCTGGTACAGGATTAGAAAGTAAAATGACATCCCTAGAGACGCTGGCAACGTTAAAAAAAAATCTCATCATAGGTGGTTTTGATCTCCTAATCTAACGAAGGAAACATAAGTTTCAACCCACAGTATTAATACCGGCAATAATAACAACACCGATTATAACTAAGTGCTTACCGAAGAGTAAACTAAGTGCTTTACATACATTAACTCGTTTTATCCTTTCAACAAGTCCATTATAATACACATTTTACAGAAAAGTGAAGGAATCACAGGGGAGTTCATTAACGTCTCTAAGTTCGCGTGCTTCTCCATTACGCCTTCCCAGCCTGTTTGGGATATGGCTGTAAAAGAGGCATATTTGTAAAAGAAGTTTAAGAACAATCCCTTTGCTTTTTACATCTTGTCAGCCCCAAAATTGAGTCTTTTAACGTGGCAAAGATTTTCTGCTATTGTACTTGAACTCCTCGTACTCATTGAAGAATTTCATCTCAGAAGTTATTCCGAGGCAGAAAAAAGCAAGTCATTGAAAGAATGTACTGGAAACATAACCAGGTCTGTCAAGTTCCTCATCTCTGGAAAACACACCTCACAGGGCACCGGGTGCTTCTGAAAAAGCAAAATGTCTGCTGACTCGGTATTGAACTGCGACCTCAACTTTCATCACATTTTGTCTCAATAACAGCTGGCAGATATCTGGCCTTCCAAACTGTGTTTGGCTGAACTTCAGTAATAAGGATCAATAGTCTTGCTATTTGCACATGCCTTAATGTGCTGAATTCAGTGGAGGTCTATCCATCTGTATTTTTGTTACCAGTAACCAAATAAATATATTTGTTCTATACTGAACAATGGATCAACCTACCATGAGTGTATTCTCAGAAAACACAATATACTCTTCAACAAGCTTACACTCTAATAACATGGGCCTTCGACTTTAGTCATTTCCACATGCCTCCCAACATTTTTGACATAATAATTTAATCATTTTTATATACTATTTTAATCGGTTTATTTTGTTTGATATAAATTCACTTAAGAAATGATAGAAGTTCTGAGGAGAAAAAAAGAGATGACCTAGAAAATACATAACATACAACTACTCATGTTATTTAGAGACTCCACATTGAAAGTAAAAAATCATGGTGAATTCCACCACTGCTAGATGTTCTGTTTGGAAAATACTGATTTCATTGAAAAAGCAAGTTCTGAGAGAAAAAAAGAGAAAATGAACCGCTATTTGGTGCCCTATAACGAACTGATAAAGAACAAAGAAGCTGGTACTAAACTGATTTGATTTAAATCTTAGTTCTGGCACTTAGCACCTATTAGCCAAGGAAATTAGCTTCAAGAAAGTTACTTAACCCCTCTGATCCTCAATTTCCTCACTTGTAAATGGGCATAATGTTTACCTCATTGGGTTAGCACTAGAATTAAACAAGTTAAATCGCTTAGAACTGTGCTAAGTACATCATAAGCACTATTAAAAGGTCAATTACTACTCCACTGTTACTACTGCACCATGACGAGTTCTGGGAGGGGTCTGTGTCAGACAATTCTCAGTTCTATCAGAAGGACTCAGGAAAGGATTCCCACGAGAGACAGCAGGACACGGAACTCACAAATAGGCACACATCTGGCATAGGTGGCAGGAAACGTTGACTGATCAGGCCAAGAACCATGAGCTACACCAATCTCATTTCCCCCTTCTCTGATGAACTCCAGAGCAGACATCGTTTGCCTTGACTGCCTCCCTTCCTGTGGTGTTACCAATTTCATCTTTGCCCACTCCCATCCCACATATGTAAGCTTAGGGCTAAGCCCAACCCTAGCTCCTGAGAGCAGTAAAAAATGGGAGTGGGATCTTCCCAACTATCATCCTGGCCACAGATATCAGCATGATCCTAAATAAACCACATGCTTCAGGACTCTCTGTGGGATCACTGAAATGGGGTATCTGAGAGACCTGATGTTGCAGTGCAACTGACTCATCTCAGTGTGTTCAGAACAGCATGCCTACCCCGATGTCTTCTGTGCTAAACCTCTTTAGTTTAGAGCTTCAGGTAGCAGCACCAAAGACAACTTTCTCACACAGGATATCACCACCAGCAACTTCCTACTCTCTACTACGACCTCAGCTTACATAGGTTATGTATACCCCCACCCTCCTGTTTCTGCTATGATTGGCTACACCCTACACAAATGAGAGTATGTAGATCATTTGGATCATACATGTAAGTGAGAGCTCAGAGATCTTGAATACCTCACCCCTCCCTCCATAGATCCCCCATGTCACTAGGGTAATAAGAAGAAAGCACCACAAACTCAGAAGACAGAATAGGAAATTTTTTTATCTCAGTTATAGAAGTCAAAAATTATGGATTTTTTTTACAGGATTGGAGAGACAGTACAGTGGGTATGACACTTGCATTGCAGGCAGCCGACCTAGGTTTGATCTCTGATGTTCCATATGATCTCCCAGGCACAGCCAGGAGTAATACCCAAGTGCAGAGCTAGGAATACCCCCTGAGCACTGCCAGATTTGGCCCAGAAACCCGCCAAATTCATGGGCTTTTAGGAGACAGAGAGATAGGCTAGGAATTAAGGCATTTACCTTGCATATGGAAAACCCCTGTCTGTTCCTTAACACCACACATTGTCCACCGAGCATCCCCAGAACACCACCAGGAATGATCCTGAGCACAGAACCAGGAGTGTTCCTTGAGCCCTACTGAGTGAGTCCCCCAAAACAAAATTTATAAATAAGCAAATCACTTATTTGATTATAAGTGATTTGATAGCACTTACTTGATAGCACAGCAGGTAGGGCATTTGCTTTGCATGCAGCCCATGCGGCCGACCCAAGTTTGATTACTTCACCCTCTTGGAGAGCCCAGCAAGCTACTGAGAGTATCTCACCTGTAAGACAAAGCCTGGCAAACTACCCGTGATGTATTCAATATTCCAAACATAGTAACAACAAGTCTCACAATGGAGATGTTACTGGGCCCGCTCGAGCAAATCGATGAACAAAGGGAGGACAGTGCTACAAATCATAAAAATTATGATGCTGAGGGGACCAGATAGTAGATCAGAGCTTGTGCGGTTTATGGGGTCTAGACTCAACACTACATAGTCTTCAGAGCAAGATTGGATATTTTCCCAGAGGACCCCCAGACACTTTCAGATATGGACCTGAAGGCCCACAAGCACCAGGATACTGACAGTGGTCCCTGGCACCATATTCTCAGACTTTTTTCACTCAACTCCAGGTTGATCACCAGGTGAGGCCTGTGGATTCCTGATCATGGCACAGAGACCAAAAAATGAATCCAAGGTGTTGGGGCCAGAAAGAGAGTACAGTGGGTAAGGTACCCCAGCTCTATCCCTGGCATCACATATAGTCTCCAGGCACTTCTAGACCCCTAAACATGGAGCCAGAAGTGAACCCTGAGCACTGCCAGATGTGGTTCAGTATCCCCTCAAATTTCAGTGTGTTGGCATGGTCAGACTCTTACCAAAATAGACTTTACTCATGGATTTTTAAAAAAATATATATTAAATTTAAATAACTTTTAACTAATTAAAATTTAATTTATCATGTTATATTGGGCTGGAGCGATAGCACAGCAGGTAGGGCGTTTGCCTTGCACATGGCCAACCTGGATTCAATTCTTCTTTCCCTCTCAGAGAGCCCGGCAAGCTACTGAGAGTATATCCCGCCCGCACGGCAGAGCCTGGCAAGCTCCCCGTGGTGTATTCGATATGCCAAAAACAGTAATAACAAGTCTCACAATGGAGACAATACTGGTGTCCGCTCGAGCAAATTGATGAACAATGGGAAGAGAGTGCTACGGTGCTATTATGTTATATTTATTATTTTAGTGCTTTTACAGTTTGTTATATATTTATTATTATATGATTTATTAAATTTAAATTATTAAAAATCTTAACACATTGTTACTGAGTTGACCCGTTTGAAATGGACTCTGGGAGGATCTGCTCTGGCCACCCTCTGTCTCCTGGGATCTCTGTCCCTCCCTGGGGCACCTGCCCTTCAGATACAGACCATATGGCACTCAGCCCACACACCCCAGCACCACCTCAGCTTAGCTACAAACTACAGCGTCTCTATTTCTCCAATGGTCACATTCTGAGGTCCGGTGGGCGAGGGCTTCAGCCTGTTGGGGAGTCCTAGCTCGGTTCCTAACAGGGATTCTCATGTTCCTGGATTTAAGCCGATCATAGGTCAACACGATGTTTCTGGGGGTCCCCTATGGAGAAGAAAGTCCATCTCTGGGCGAGGAGCCAACTCACGGGTCCGGGCTGCTGACAATTAGACAAAGGCTTCTCGTGGCTTTCTGTGAACACCTAGATTCAGCTATTCCTGGACCTGGTTTGATTTGCTGAACTTTTCAGCTACATGGGCCAAGAACTTCCACCCCTCCTTTTTATCCCCAAAGCTGGAGCTAGTTTAGATTGGGTTTCTATGACCCTGAAACAAAGGGGATTACAGTTGAATCTTAAGCAATTTAAAGAGCTCATTGTTGCTGTTGGTTATGTTGAAGGGGGATGGGGTTGGGTGGGGGGGTCTCTCAAGCAGTGCTTAAGCTTGGAAGCCATCTCTGGGGATACTCATTCACCCAGGTCACAGAGTTCAATGCCCAGTCCTAGTGGTTCTGGGGTCAGCAGGGGTGCTGTGATGAAGGGTTCTCAGGGCTTTGCATCTACAGAGCAAGTGCCTCTGAGTTCCCTGGCGGGTTCTTAGTATTTCTTGGTTTTGGGGATTTTTTTAAACTGATTTATTTAGTAATTATTGGTTTGGAGCCACATCCAGTGGTGCTCATGCCTTAACTGGCCTCTGAGCTCAGTGATAACTCCTGGAGGAGATCACAGGACCACGTTGGGTAGTCTGGATTGAGCTCAGCCTCAAGGCAAGTGCAAGGCAAGTGCCCTCCCTGCTATAGTCTCCCTCCACCCAAGGTTTCACTTTTTCAAAAATTAACTCTGTATTCTATAAAAGGCTCAACCTAGCAATGAAAGTGGTACTTCCAAGTAGGGTGACGGCATTTTGAAAAGCCACCTCCTTTTCAACAGATGCTTTTACATCGTGTGTAGTCACTGTTAGCCGCTGGTGACATTTCTAGTGTGTCCTGGCTGTTCCTCGTACCTGACAGGTCAGGCCTGTCTCCTCTGTGAAAGCATCGAGCATCTCTCGCGGCTCACCCAGTGCTCAGGCCGCCCTCGGAGAATTGCTGATGTCACAGTGGATCTCGTCAGCTGTATTTATTCTCTCTTCTCTGCCATTTGAGGCTTTTCGGAGGAAAAAAAAAAGTTGATAATTTTTACATGATTGTAGCTTCTTTTTGCACCAGTGATTTGAAAACTAGAAAACAGCACTTCATTCCAGAGAGTTCTTTGGTCTGTAGGGCAGACATAATTAACAATAAATCTCTAGGGGAAACACCTGAGAAATTAAGGTTATTGTTGACATGATATTCATTGGTAATTATCAAATCCTCACTTAAAAAAATAATCATTAGCCTTTGGTCTTGATGGTCTCCGTTATCCTCATTAGGAACTGGGTACAATAAATATGAGTGAATCTTCAAGCACAAGAATTAATGATGATCGTTAGAATAAAACGGAATGTGTCTGCCATAGAAGCAGGGGTGGGGAAGAGGTGGGGTGGTGGGTGAAACACTGGGAACATTGGTGGTGGAGAGTGGGCACTGATTGAGGATTGGGTACTTGAACATTATTTGATTGAAATGTAATCACAAAAATTTGTAAGTTCGTAACTGTATCTCACAGTGATTCATTAAAACAAAAAGTATATATAATAAATAAATAAATAAACCCATCTACATTCGGATTTGAGACGAGGGTGAGGCAAATATAATTTTAAATAAAGTATGCCTAGATTAGAAAAATAAATTTAAAAAACGAGGTTTAAAAAAAGAATTACTTTATGTGTCCCAGATGAATGCAATATTTCTATGTTTATCCCTTTCTTTCTGAGTCATTTCGCTTAACATGATACTTTCCATGTAGTACTACTTGTATATAAATTTCATGACTTCGTCTTTTTTAACAGCTACATAGTACTCCATTGTGTAAATGTACCAAAGTTTCTTTAACCAGTCATCTGTTCTCGGGCACTCAGGTTTTTTCCCGATTCTGGCTATTGTAAAGAGTGCTGCAATGAACAAACAATTGCAGATGTCGCTTCGACTATACTTTTTTCCTCTCTGGGATATATTCCCAGGAGTGGTATTGCTAGGTCAAATGGGAGCTCAATTTCTAATCACCCAAGAATGGCCAAGATTAGTAACAGGAATTTTACTCCATGGCTCGGAGGCCAACCACACATGCTAGGGGGAAAGGGAGCTCAGATAGAGAAGGGAATACCAAATAAAGGGCGTTGGGAGGATCCTCCCACGATGGGAGGAGCATGCTGAAAGTAAACTATAGACCAAACATGATTGCCACTCATTGCCTCTTTTGCAAACAACAACACCCAATAGGAGAGAGAGAACAAAAGGGAATGCCCTGCCACAGAGACAGGGTGGGATGGGGGGTCTGGGGGGTGAGGGATACTGGGATCCGTGGTGGTGGGAAATGGGCACTGGTGGAGGGATGGGTACTTGATCATTGTATAACTGAAACCCAAGCACAAGAATCTGTAAGTCTACAACTGTACCTCATGGTGTCTCACTAATAAAAATTAAAAATAAATTTAAAAAATGAGGTTAAAGAAAAAAGAATTAATGATGAAAGCAATTTAGAAGAATTTGGTACCTGGGTGGCTCCACGTTCTCTTTCCGTGCACTCGTGCCGTGGAGTAGAACTTGACTAATGTTCAAATGAGATTGACATGTGGGGATGTTATTGGGAGATGAAGTCTGATCAACGCGAAGAGAAAAAAAAATACATCATCAAAAGAAATCCACTTAGCAATATCATAGTGGGGGTCCCGGGGAGGTGGTCCCGGACTGGTATGTGAAGGAAGTTTTTATAAACATCCTTCTGGAATCTTATCAGGCACAAGAGACTTTTCGAGGACAGCCTGAAATGCTCCTGAGAACCAGAGACACGAATCAATGAGGAACCCAGACCTCTTGGTTTAGATTTGGTATGACAGTATTATGTGTTAAATAAATACCAATAAATTATTAAAACATATTGGTTGTATCGTAACACAGAGCCTTAATAATGTATTATGTCAGCACGTACCGCTCTCACTCAGGGAAATTCTCCGTCTGTGTAATTCAAGCGCTGACATCCTGCGCCAGCACAAAGACTTTTTCATTTCAGATTGACACATGTCTAAAATTGCTTAGATTTTTGTGTTGTGCTCTCAATAGTTGAAACCCAGCAAATGAAATTCTATGCCGCTGTGCGTGAACAATGCCTTACCGGGGGAAAGAAAAATTCTTAGCCTGGGGGTTTGACTGGAGGATTGGAGAAACAAAAAGTGCTTTCACTACTATTGCTTCAAGTTGGGAGAATAATTATGTTGGTGGAGGGAAAGGGAGGGCCGTTCTGAGCCCCCTTGGAAAAACTGTGTTTGTCAGCCCTTAAAATAGACCATTAAATTCCAGAAGGCTGTTGTCCATGGATCCAGGTCGTGTCGGCTCGTGGCTGGTTATATCATTGTGAAGATGGTAGTTAGTGTCTGCTACACACTCAATGGAACGTTTTTGGTCCCTTTTTCAGTTTGACCTTCCTTGGCCCACTGTGATCAAACCAGGGAACTCCCCCTCTTTACTAGAGAATAAATACTCCTCCTTCCTGTCTACAAGCATCATTGTGTTTCCCGCTTTGCCTCTGAACATAGTTGCATTTTCTAGGGTTTTTCTCAAAATAGCATTTCGGTCTGTACACTTGACACTCACCCTATAACTGATGAGTAATTTAGCCAATACTGAATGTCCCCAGGCCGGGATCTGAGCATCACCCCCCCCAACACACACACACACACACACACACACACACACACACGGGTGTTGCTTATGCATTTACTACCTGCTGTTCACAAGGACATTCCCATGTTTGGCTTTTGATACCACATTCCTCTTTCTGTATTGACGGTTGAAAAGAAAGAGAAAATGCTTGCTTAAGACTTAGCAAAGAAAAATCTTTTGCACAGAGATCTAGAAGCTCCTGCAGGGCAATTTGAGGATCCTGAGGAAAATGCAAACACATGCTTTGGGAAGAAATTACACTTGTTTGGAGCTTAGTTCTCAATATCCACCAGCCACCCTCTGATGCCCAGATCAGCAGTTTCTAGTTAGCATTCCCCCAAGAGGGCTGGTTGTTTCAAGTTGCCATGTGGTGCTCTCTGGACCCCTGTGTACTACCTGCCTGCCCCCCTCCCCCAATTCCCACCCATTCTTCAGCATCAGCTTCAAATCTCAGAGATGTCTTTTAGAAATGGGAGTATGGACAGAGCCATGTCCAATCTGCCCACTGACATCTGTCACTGTCCTCCTGTTGTTCATTGATTTGCTCCAGCAGGCCCAGTAACGTCTCCATTGTGAGACTTGTTACTGTGTTTTGCATATGAATACGTCATGGGTAGCTTGCCAGGCTTTGCTGTGCAGGCAAAATACTCTCAGTAGCTTGCCGGGCTCTCCGAGAGGGGTGGAGGAATCGAACCCAGGTTGACCGTGTTGGCCACATGCAAGGCAAATGTCCTATCGCTGTGCTGTCGCTCCAGTCCACTGACATCAACCTCTTCCAATTGTGTACCTACTGTTGTCACCTTCTCAGATGCTGCTTCTAGAAGGCAGAGGCCATTACTGTGTGGGGAGGCTGGAGTGGTGATTGTATTTTCATCTCTGAATCCTTTGCTTCCAGGAATCAGGCCACTGATCAGAGATCAAAGCAGCACAGGATCTTTGCTTCCCTGTTGACCTGATGGAATCCTGAGTCCCCAAGGAGTTGAGTCACTTCTGAGTACCACAGAGACAGCTTGTGGCATATCTGGGATTTGCACCTGCAACTGTGACCATGAGCTAAGAGCATAGCTCCATCCATCACACATCACTTTTTAACTGTTTGCTTCAATGCTCATCTCATGCTTGGTGTCGGGCTGGTGCTGGGATCAATAAGCAAGTGTTTGGAGTGTGGGATGTTGAGTAGGTGCCAGCACCTTCTGGTGGAGAGGCAGAGTGGATGTTGATGCCCGAATCCATACACCCGACTGGACAGTGGGTGTTGACAGTGCCTGAGGACAGTGACTAGGAATGGAGATATCTTGTCCTGCATGCCAGGGCCTGATGGAAACAATGCCCTATGACCCAGGACTCTCTCCAGGGAACTCTACGACAGGGGAGCAAAGAGGCTCCAAAAGCCACAGAAATCTCTGAGGAACAAAGGTGAAAACCCCATGAAGGTCAAAGACCCCCGTGAAGGGTTGCGCTTCTGGACCAGGTCCCCACTGTCTGATTGGGGCCAGGCCTTGAGTATTCCAGATTATTCCAAGGCCTCTAGGGATCTACAGATCTCACCAGGAACCACTCTGATGCAGGCACTGCTGGACTCCACTGGACTCCATCCTGTCCAGGTCCCTTCCCTTAAGACAGAGATGACCAGGTTCTTCGTTGCCCAAAGAGGGAGAATCTGAAGTAAGTAGGTTACCCTTTCCCAATTTTCGCTTTTTTATCTTCAATTTTGTTTTTGTACTAAAACACCATGACGGTTATTCATGACACACCATGTTCCAGCACCAATCCTGTCTTCTTCCCTCCACCAGGGTCCCCAAGTTCCCTCCCCACCATCCTGCCACCTTGATAGGCACATTTTTTGGCATTGGTTTTCTTACCGATTCCATTCTGCTTCTCAGAATCAATAAGCTCTGGGTAAATCCTTTAACATCCACCTAGAAGTCCCAGACTCCCTTCTGCTTCTCCATCAGGAGACATATCATAGCCTAGAACTTGGGAAGCTCACTGCCCTCTACTTAGAAAACTCCTCCTTGAGCTTTTTCCAAGCCCTCTTGCCTTTCAGGTCTCAGCAGTCATCTCACCTAGAGAGATCTTCCCTGCCCTTAGGTTAACCTGTTCTGCATCACCCTCGTGATGTTCTCGCTGTGCCTTCCAGAAGCTACAGTTACTGTGACGGTGCCTTTGCCCACCACTAGGACATCAGAGCATATAACCCTTGCTGTCTGGTTCCCACTGGCAAACCTCTCCCTCCAACTGTATAACACACTTAATAAACACTCAGTAAATTATTTCATTGCTCTCATCTCTAAGTAAAATACTGATCTAAGCTTTCTGTTTTTCAGGGACTCTAAAGAATATCACACCAACTCTAATATTCCCGATGTCTTTATCAAGTTCCAGTTCTGTTGTCAGAGCTTAATTTCCAAATAACTCTGGATGAGGGTCTGGCAAATAATACAGTGGACAAGGCAATTGTCTTTCACGTGGCTGACCAAGTTCCATCCCCTGCATCTCAGATGATCCCCTGAGCACTTCCAGCAGTGATCTCTGAGCCCACATCCAGGAGTAAACCCTGAGCATTGCAGGGTGTCCACACACACATTCAAAATAAAATCAAATAACTGATTACCTTTAGGCCCATGACATCCCAACCCTGTATCATAGTCCTGCTATTCCACTGGAGAGGGACAGAATGACATTTGGGGGTTTCTGACCCACAAAGCAATTAACCAGCAGAACAATTCTTTCTGGAGCCAATAGGTCACAACAGATCCAGAACCTGCATGCTCAGACTAGCAACCACTTGGTTCTCAACTACCTTCTCCTTCATGTGGTGTCCTGCCAACCTTGGCCTTGCTCTTCAATCCCCTCCAGATGAAAGTCCCCATCACTGAATCAGGGCAGCGTCCCTACCCATTGTAGGAGCCCTGGGCTGTTTCCGCAAACACAAGACAAGAGAGTGTGGACTGGAGCTGAGAAGAAGGAAGTTGTAGCCCAGCAGCTTGGTGTCGTCGGAGCAGGTGTTCGGACCCTGGGGAGATATTCTTCTGTTAACAGGTACCCTCCCACACACACCAGAACCAGCTGCAAAGATTGCTCCACAGCTGCACAATTCTTCCCCACTCCATAACTCGTCCTATATATGCAAAGACATCCTAACTTCGGCTCCTAACCACACAAAAACTCACAGGAAACAACTCCAAACTGCAAAGGTCACTATGGTAAAACAATGCAGGCAAAAACATCCCACCAGGCTTAGTGAGTGAAGACAATAGCCCAGAGGATCCAACCTGTAATGATGAGCTCTATAACCTCTCTGAGGCTGGAGCGATAGCACAGTGCGTAGGGCCGTTTGCCTTGCATGTAGCCGACCCAGGGTTCGATTCCTCCATCCCTCTCAGAGAGCCCGGCAAGCTGCCAAGAGTATTCTGCCCACATGGCAGAGCCTGGCTAGCTCCTCATGGCATATTCGATATGCCAAAAACAGTAACAACAAATCTCACAATGGAGATGTTACTGGTGTCCCCTAGAGCAAATCGATGAACAACAGGAGGACAGTGCGACAGTGCAGTGCTATAACCTCACTGGTAAGGAATTCATAATGGAGCTGTCAAAGATGTGTAAGGAGCTCAAAGAAACAATCAAACACAAGACAAGAGAGAGAAGTTCATGGCAGGATTCCCCCCCACCCCCCATCTCCATCCCGTGAAGAGTTTCGCTTCTGGGTCAGATCCTCATTGTTTGGAGATCTTTGTTGCTGGCTTCCTAGATCCTAGTTAGAGAAGGAATGGGGGAGAAATGCGCCTTATAGAACAGGGAGAAATGTGATCGGCTTCACCAAAATGGGAGTGATATCATTAAAGCAGCAAGACAGACGCTGGCTCAGCAAGGAAGGAAGCCAGAGGGAGGAACTGCTCACAGTGCGAAGACAAATTGAGGGCTTCCTGTGGCTCGGCCCAAGCACCCAGCACCCAGCACCCACTCACCAAGTGTCGTCCCATCGCAAAACGCATCTCCTAGACTGCAGGTAATTATCAGCAAAGGGCCCTTTGTGCTCATAACAAGAAGGAAAGAGTTTCTGAAGGAGACTCTAGACAAATCCTTTCCTTTAAAAAGAAAAAGTTATTTTTATTTCAGAGGTAGAGGTGCTTGGGAAAGGTAATAGCTGCTTGAGTGAAAGACATGCTGACTTGGGTGTAAGTGCTTTTGTGCAGTTCATGGACCTCATACAGCCACTTTCCAGGCCGAGAACTATGATATACCCATTTTCTTTCCATTGGGAAAATTGAGGTTATACTGGTGAGAGAATTTTCCCAAGGTTAAGCAGAGCTGGCATCTGAGACCATTCTGCCTGGCTACACTGTTCAAGCAAACTCATCTCTCCAAACTCTCCCTAACTTTAACCATTAAAGAATGAACCCCAGGCCATGGCTGTTTGTGAGGCATGTTCTGCTTATAAAAACTGACCACTGGCATGCTCTTCCAAACCCATGATCTTCCTCAAACATGTATCTCTCTCTGCCTTTGCCTCTGTGGAGAAGCCTGTATTCTCTCTTGAACACGTACTTCCTCTCTTGCTCTCCCTTCACATCTTATTTTTTTAATTTTTATTAGTGAGACACCATGAGGTACAGTTGTAGACTTACAAATATTTCCCTTCACATCTTTCTCAATAAATTTCATTCAGTCGAAATTACCTTGCTTCACTAGCAAAAAATAAGATAAAGACAGCATAAAATAAAAAAAACTGACCCCCTCACATGCTTCAACCAATTATAAACTTAACACGATCACGATCACGACCATCCTGTTGTTCGTCGATTGCCTCGAGCAGACCCCAGTAATGTCTCCTTCATCCTAGCCCTGAGATTTTTTTTTAAAGTGCCATATTCAAGGCTCTTTCAGGGTTAGGAGAATGAGACCCATCATTTTTATTGGTATTTGGCATATTGGGTACGCCACGGGGAGTTTGCCAGACTCTGCCATGTGGGCAGGTTACATTTGGTAGCCTGCCAGTTTGTCCTGTTTTTTCTTTTTTGGACAAACTTAACACACCAAGTAGAATATGGTGTGTAAGTTTCCTTCTGCCCAGCCAGAAAGAATACATTCTGGAATGTTTCAGGTACTCCCCTGCCCTTATCCCATATGGACAGACTCACATAACTTTGTAGTGCATTGTACACAAGACTGGGAAAAAATATGTCCAAGGCTATTTCCTGAACTCTGTGGTACAATTGTCCTGCGCATGTGTGTTACTAGTTCAAAGGCCCACGCACAGATGAGGTGTGCTGGAGGACCAACTTGCCCATGGAGCAGATAGTTGCACTCGGCTGCTCTCCTTCCGTCCACCCCTTCGATTTTCAGGCTCAGAATGTGAAAGCCAAGGGAAATGAGTACAGAAGCAGAAGCACTGGACACCATGTGTGCTTACCCAGCAGGACTTCCGGGCCTAGAATCCCATCACTGACCTGGGTGCTTACTGATCCTCAGAGAACAAATACCATCGCAAGTCTGGTTCTCATCCTGATGGCACTGGTGATAAGGCCCATCGGCCACTGGAACACCCCGAGTGTTTCCGAGTGTTTCAACTATCACCTATTGGCCATGCCTATGGGATAAAATAGGTGCCCCCAAATTCATTAAGCTCTAATCCCTAATGTGTGTCTGAGATAGGAGACTTAAGGGGTAATTAAGCCAAAGATGGTGTAAGGGTGGGTCCCCAATCCTATAGAATTGTGGTCTTCTTAGGAGAGGAATTCCTTCCTCCTTCCCTCTCTTTTTCCTCCTTCCTCCTTCCTCTTTTCTCCTCCTCCTCCCTCTCTACTTTATTCTCTCCCTCTGTCCTTCTCTCCCTCCTCTTTTCCCTCTTCCATCCCTTCTCTTCCTCCCTTCTCACCCTCTCTATACTCCTCTCCCTCTCTCCCACCTTCTTTCTTTCCTTCCTCTCTCCATCCCTCCTCTCTCTCCCTCTCACCCTTCTTCCTCCCTATTCAATCCTTTCACCCTCCTTGCCCCCTTCCTGTCTCTCTCACCCCCTTTCCCTCTCTTCCTTCCTCCTTCTATCCCTCTTCCACCTTTTCTATCTCCTTCACTCCCTTTTTCTTATGTTCCTTCTTTCCCTCCCTCAGTCTCTCCCACCCTCCCTCCCAGGCCTGGCCCATCTATAGGAGACTAGAAGAAAGCTTGCCTCACCTACTAGCCAGGAAGGAGACTTTCCCCAGAACCCTGTCCTGCTGGCATGCTGGCCTCTGGCTTTCAGCCTTCACTCTGAAAACCTTCTCTCCTCTCATTCGAGCCATGCAGGATTAGGTCACTTGCCTTGTCTGGGATGCACATCACATTATCTGCAAAGGTTTGTTCAAAGGCTCCTCTGTCTGTGACTCTGAAGACATTTCTTCCCTGCCTTTTACAGGAGAGTAGCTTCCTAGAGTAGCTTCTGGGCCCTGCTCCATCCTTGACACACTGTGTTGGACCTGGGACACTTACTTAGTGCAGCAATTTCCCTTTCTGACTCTGCAATAGTTTCCCTTTCTGGAGAATCTGTTGTTTCAAATGACGACTATGCCATTTGAGTAGCATCATAGCATCATTCAGCAAATGCCTTCCCAGCAGAGCCAGGATAAAGCCAGTGCTTTATCCACGATGAAGGCCGATGAATAGGAACTGTTGAATCGGAACTCAGTAAACTGAAGAACAGCCTGGAAGACTGGGAGCTACTCCCCCTGTTCTAATAACCATCATTTCCTTCCCAAGAATCTTGCTGCCCTTACTCAGAGCACACACTTCTTAAGGTGGCATCAACAACAAGTTTCGAAGTACCACTTGGTGGCAATTTGCTCCCCTGACGTTCCAAATGGGCAGTGGGGCACTCTGTCCTCTTTGGACACCAGCCTGCCCTCTGTGACTTCCCTTTGCTCAGCTTCTCAGGGACCCAGCATGCCCTGAGCAGGGACCAGCTCTTTTCGACCACCATCAGGGGGCAGGACAGATCATGTGACTGATGGAGGAGGTGAGGGAAAAGGAGGATGCCCCGTCAGCAGTGGCCAAACAGGACTGAACCCAGCTGTGACTCAGAACTCACACATTTCTCATTCCGACTGGCAGAATGAGTGCAATTTGAAATAGTAAATTTGGCTCAATTAGCCAAATTAATTGCATATGAAGAGCCATTTTATTACATCAATAGAGAGGGAATCCTCTACAAGAGAGCACCTATAACTTTCCTCCATATTCATGAATTTTTGTAATCTGGAGGCAAGCGCCCCTCCTTTCTTTACTGTCAACTTATAGATCATTAACTATTTAACAGAAAGGCACGAGGGGAGATACTGGAGGCCACTGCTAATTAATGATCAATCTGAAACAGATAAAGCAACTGGTCTAATATAAGGCAAGTCAATGGAAAGATGGTTTGATTGGCTCGAATTTGATTGACTTCAGCTTCTCGGGTCCTACTGCGGAGGAGGCCATGTTCACCTCGAATAGATCAAGTTGAGCCAGATGCGGGTCCCATCCGATGGGATTGAAGAACCCGGCGAGAATCTCACCTTCTCTTTTCCACTCCCTCAGGAAGCCTGACCTTCCAGATTGGGGAAAGATTCCATTTTTTCCAGAAGCATCTACATTAGCCAAAGCAGGCACCTTCTTAGAAGCCTGTCTACCTTCATTAAATGGTTTTCAGCACACACAATACAACTGAATGGCGTGCATTATTCAAATGGTTTTCAGTGCGCGTGAGGAAAAGGAGGTGAACTCAGACAGCAGCGACTTTAAGTAGCTCATCTGCGCCGCAGGAAATTCATTTCTCCTTTGATTCTTATGCCATTTCCCAAGATGGATATGCATTCCAGTCCCTAGGTAGTTTGGGGGGTTGGGTGTGGGATGGGGGGGGGGGCGGCGGGCGGTGTTCATCTACCTAAACCAGTCTGCTGTATAGTCATCGCACTTTTGAAAACACACACCAAATGCTTTGCAATTTCCGCCGGAACAATCCTTCTTATTCTTCCTCATTCTGACTCAAAGGTACAGAGATGTTTTCACTAAGTGGAATTGTTTTCTCCCACGTGGAGTTTCAGACCCTGTGACAAATGGGATGAATCTGCTGATCTCTGAAGCTCCACTCCGGACCCCACATCATCCCCGATCTCGCCTCATTTGCCAACAGTGGGGGAAGCAGTGGTGGAGTTGGGGTGCTCTAAAGAGGAAGGCTCAGAGGATGAGTAGAGAGCGCAGACATGCAGGAGACAGAGGCCTTTCACCAAAAACACAACGAGCCCTCGGAATCCTTCCTGACAAGTGTATCGCATGCAGTTAGACGGTCGTGTGGTGCTGCCCCATATATATGGCAATCAAACTTGATGGTTGGCACAAAAAAGCTCCCTGGCCATTGGTGGAGAGACACTCCTAAGCCTTAGTGGAGGCATTTCCACACTGCCATAGCCCCACAGCCACATCCCCGTGGAATCTTGATCAAACGGGGCTCTAGGTGACCCCCAACACAGAGCTTCCAATGTAGCACGTCCCCGAGTCTGGGGGACTCTCACTCCCTAGATAGCTCTGTCTTAGGATGACCCCAGGCACTAGCCCCAAAGTGAGGGCCACACTTACCAGCAGGAAGCCACACTCAAGGGCTCTGTACTCTTCTGATTATAAATCGTGCAACAGAAGGCCCCAATAGGAAGCCCTGTGCCTCCCCAAGCACCCACTCCCGCCCTCAAAAGCTGCCCTCTTTGGAAGAAATCAGGCGGAGAGTAGGGTTCGGGTCTACACAACCCTCACTCGCTCTCTGCACCTGCCTCATTTGCATTCCCTTCCACTTCATTGGAAACGACACTGGAAAGGCCCCTTCCGCCTTCCTTTTTTATGGGCTGAAAATGCAGGTTGCACCCAGAATGTACCCAGCAAACTAAGGCTGGAGGCGAGCAGGACCTGAGGTGATTCAAGTGGATGCGCACAGCCTCCATCTATGATCGCAATGCACACGCACGTCCTTGGGACTGGTGACTATTAACATTTTCTCAGCATTGCAGAATTTACATCTGACCCCCAAAGTGGGGCCGCTCTGAGCTCCGGCGGATCCATAAGGCGCATCAGGCAGCATTGCTAATCAACATTTACAGCGGGCCAAGCCCACATCCCGCTCCACAAGGCCCATTTGCAAGAGCGCGGCGCCCGGGTCCGTATGTAGGCCAGCCTCGCCCCACATTAAATAGATTGGTTTGTTCTTATTACATTGCGCTGCCACTGCCTGCGTTCCACACCCCAGCACAATAGTTAGGGATGCTGAGATGGACCATAACTTTTCCCAGTCTGAGGGAGTAATCTTTTCAAAGGACAAAATCCAAGGCTGCTTTCTCTGCAAAGTTAGGGCCCTTGGAGTTCGGGTTTCAGCTGCAACAGCCACCCCATTCTTCAATCTAGAAACAGTTTCAGACAGGAACTGCAGGGCGCAGACTTTCAAGACCCCAGTGGGCAAAGACCCATCCTTGGAAATCTTGGTCCTTGTTTTTCTCTACTGTGCCCAGAAACCCGTCTGACTCGGTTTCAGTGTAGCCTGTTGTACTCTTGAGTGGGGGAACCTCTTTACGCATGTAGAAAAGGGGTTCTGATGAGCCTCCACCCACTGTGTTTGTCTATTTTTACATATGCATATTGCATAGTAATAGGGATTTTATGCACCGAATAAAACTATTTCCCCCCATTTCACTCGGTTTATCGTTCTGCTGAATAATTCAGCTACTCTATGGACTTTGCGGACTTTCGCTTGATAAATTCACTCCGCTGAGCTTTCCCCTTCATTGGAATTTTTAATCAGATTGAAACCCATCACGTTGAGATCAAAGCTGGGAGTAATGATGTTACCCATCTAGGTTGTCGCCAAAGGATCTTCCTGAGCACACACATGCTCAGATCGCTTGGTCGATTGCTAAAGTGTAAAAGAATTTATGATGCTAAATAAAACCAGGGGAGAGAGAGAGAGAGAGAGGGGGAGAAAAAAAAGATGTTTTAATAAGATGAAAATCCAAATGTTAAAATAATGAGCCATCTGCATGGGTGGCCGTCTCTTGAGAGAGATGCCAAGAGCGTTGCCATCTGTGAAACATTTACCAGCTGTTTCCTTCCCTTTTGCACGAGAACACGAGGAATCCTGCAGTTGGTGTTTCTAAGTGATACATCAGAGGGCAGATCACAGGTTCGCCCAACTCCACGGAGGCTGGGTCAGACCCAGTGAACCAAAGAACACCTTAGGCCACTAGAGACGTGTGCCTCTGGCGGCCCCCTTCTGCATGCTGTCTCCGCCCCGCCCCACCACCACCACCATGCAAGCAGAGGAGCAGGAAATGAAGCAAGTCCCTGAGGTGGCCGAAATCTCAGAGTTTTCAGAGGAAGCCTGAGCTTGCCTTGTGTTGCCTGCAAGCTGGGTTCCCCTCTGACGCCTCCGCCCAAGCCTGGGCTAAATTGCCCTCCGCCGGAAGTAAGAAAAGGTGTCTGCAGCAGTCCAAATATTTTTGAACCTGTCTTGCCTTTGCCTTTCTCTTCGGAGCTCACTGTTGCTGTACCTGCCATTCAGTCCCGTCACCCTGCTGCTCTCTGCCCCTGCCTAGTGCCTTCTCAGGGGTGCCCCGACTTCTCAGAGCATAGTACAGGGGAAACCTGGCAGCCCACTCTGATGGGGGCCAAGAGCCCGGCCATCAAATGAACCCAATGACCCCTCCTGGGTTCCCCTGCCCAGGTCTCCCAGGATCAAATGGGATCTCAGAGTTATGAGGTTTGGGTTTGGGGAGGGGGCTGGGGATGGGACGGGAGGGAGGGGCATCAGGCAAGGCTTACTCCTGGCTCTGCACTCAGGGATCACTGTGAGCAGTGCTGGGGGACCATGTGGGATGCCAGGGATCAAACTCAGGTCGGACACATGCAAGGCAAATGCCCTTCCTGCGGTACTGCTGTTCTCCAGTCGCTGTTATTTTTCCGTTTGTTTGTTTGGTTCTGTTTTCCCCACTGTCACCTTTTCTCCTTCATTAACTGTCAAATGCATTTCAAAGAACAGAACCTGCTTAATGAAGGTGAGACCTTCCCCATACTCCCCCAGCTGTCATGCCTGAGGATTTTAGGGAAACTGGAGTCATTAAAAAAAAAAAAAGATTTTCTAAAGTTCTCTGTCATCCAGTGGGGAGAAGAGACCCGCAGGCGAGGGCTGGGGGCTCCACAGGGAACCTTGGCAGGGGAAATAGCAAGATGCATAACTTAGTTCTAGAAGGCTCCAGAGTCTCCCAGTGCTACTGGCTCTGATGGGGGTTGCTTGTATCCGGCTATGGGGCAGGCTTGGGATGGGAAGCCCATTTCACATGGAGGAAGGGTAGAAAGGACTTTTTCTAGGTCACTCAGAGAAGCAGAACTATTCTTCCAAATGAATGGAAGAAGGAATGGATGGGTGGGTGGCAGGGTGGGGGTACGGGGGACCTCAGTCCTCTCCCTCTGGGACCTTCTCCTAGACAAAGCTGCAGATTCTACAGAAGGGGTGGGACCAAGCAGGCCAGACTCCAGTGAAGAGCAGCAAGCCTATCCCTGGGGCATTGGCCAGGTTTACAGACATTAGAATGGGGGGTTCCCTACTGGTGAGAGAAATTAGGCAAGGAACCCTAACGTCTGGGTGTAAAAGGTAACCACCTGCCATCCCCCCAGCCCTCTGGGTTCTCCTTGGGCTGGACAAATAATTCAAACAGCCTCAGATAAGTGATTTTATACCATCCATAGAAAGAATCTAAAGGAAAATAGTATAGGTCTAGGATGCTGGACCGGAAGTCAAGGAACTTCCAGAAGCATCTAGAAGGTGGCGGAATTTCCAGGACAAGGAGAAGTGGCTTCATTTGAAGAAGTAAAGGATGGTTTCTTGGATCAGGAGGATAGATAAGCTCACTGATGCACCTTACCTGAATGATTCCCCCCCATTATGTTCTTAAGAGTCCATGAAACAGGGGAGCAGTGATTTCTCCTGAATTAGGAAAAGGGCAGAGGACTACAGCTTCTGGCTCACTCCCCTCCAGGGCCTTCCCTGCTTTTGATCCAAGCCCTGTTGTACTAAGCCAGCTAAGGAAGGGATTCTCCCAGGGTCCCAGGGACCTCTCATCCGGAAAGAAGAGAACACCAATAGGAAGAGCCTTCTCTGGGCACGCTGAGCAGTGTTTATGCTCTATCCTAACTATCCTTTTGTGGGATGATGAACCAAACCCTATTAAGAATCATACAGGCTCAAGACAGTCCCTGCCCTGCTGCCCGGAGCTGCTAAGACTATAGCCCTCCCCACAGAAAGAATCTAAAGGAAAATAGTATAGGTCTAGGATGCTGGACCGGAAGTCAAGGAACTTCCGGAAGCATCTAGAAGGTGGCGGATCAGGAGGATCCTGGCACCCCTGTATCATCACCACCCCCACCAGTGAGAAATGCAGTATAAAGGTTATACCTGAAGGAGTGGGGTGAGGGTGGGGGGAGAGAGGGGACGCAGGGATGAGCAGCCTGAGAGAAAACCCGGAAGCAAACCCAGAGCTGTAAGCCTGTAGGAGCACCCCTGGACTTCTGGTGGGCAGGTTCCAAAGAGAAGCACCACCCTGGACCTCCAACCCCCTGTGCTTGGCACATCTTGGCCAACAGATTCGCACTTCCTGCACCGTGGAAGCAACATCTCCATCATCACTCATGAGATGAACCCCCAAGCCCCCAAATCTGTGCTCCAGCTTCAGCTATGCCCATTCCCCCACAGGAAGCTGGAGGAACCCGCCAAATTACTGCAACCCCCTGAAAGGAAGGTGCCTGGGACTGGCACGCCCACCTCCAAGTGCAGGCGGGGGCTTCGATGTGCATCTGTTAAGTTCAGGTAGGTTATCCAGGGGTCCCTATTTATAGCTTCCCGTGCTCTTTAAATAACGCAGATGGTGGGGACTGCGGTTTCCCCCTGCTCCTAGTGGAAGAAGGCTCTGAGCACAGAGCTTCTGAGGTTATTTTTAAACCCAAACTTGTTTATCTGAGACTCCGGAGTGCTTTTCATGGCAGTCCACCCACCTCTCCCGGGAACTGTACCTTTCTAATTATGTTTGGGTTACCTGGTATTTTTAATGCCTCCGATGGCACCGAATGGTAAGGCGGAGCTCAATCACTCTTGCGGCTGTGGCTGCACAGGAGACAAAGAGCCGCCCTCCCTCCGGACCGGACCTTCAGGATCTCTCCCTCATTGTCCTGGCCTCTCCCCACACCGGGAATTCCCAGGTCAGGCCGACTATTGTGCACTTTGTGATTCTTGCACTAGTCCTAAGGAAGGGGCAAGGAACTCAACCCTCTCTGAGGTGCAGGTCAACACCGAGACCAGTGGGGCAACTGCAAACTCCTTCTAAGGTTTTTGTGTGAAGAGTCCATGTTTTTCAGCCTACAAAACACTGAGCTCAGGTCCTGGCACCCCCAGAATGGCTGTTCCAAAATGTCTACTAGGGTCTGGGAGATGATAGGGCAGCAGGTAAGGTAATGCCTAACAATGTGCCCGGCTCAGGTTTATTCTCAGCACCACATGGTCCCCTGAGCATCACCGGGTGCAGGCCTGGGAGCCCCCAGCACTGATCGCCTTGGGCCTTGGGCCTTAAACTGCCAGCCCACACAGCCAAGAAGCATCGTCTGGGCCCCTGAGTCTCCTGAATACCAGTTGGAAGGGCCAAAACAAAACAAAACGTCAACCAACGGTGTTGAGGATGTAGCTTAGCAGTAGATACCTTGCATCTAGAAAGCCCTGAGTTCCATCCCTAGCACTGTCTGTAGCACTGTAGCACTGTCCTCCTGTTGTTCATCGATTTGCTCAAGCGGGCCCAGTAACGTCTCCATCGTAAAGGTAAAAGGTAAAGGCCCTCCCGTTGATCGTCAATTTGCTCGAGCGGGCCCAGTAATGTCTCCATTGGAGACTTTGTTGTTACTGTGTCTGGCATATCGAATACTCTCGGTAGCTTGCCGGGCTCTCCGAGAGGGGTGGAGGAATCGAACTCGGGTCGGCCATGTTGGCCGCTTGTAAGGCAAATGCCCTACACGCTGTGCTATAACTCCAGCCCAAATTTTGCTGTGCTGGGAATTGAACCCACGGCCTCATGCATGTGAGGCAAATGCTCTGCCGCTGAGCCGTAACCCAGGCCCATCTCCATCGTAAGACTTGTTACTGTGTTTGGCATACTGAATACATCACGGGTAGCTTGCCAGGCTTTGCCGTGTGGGTGAGAGCACTGCAAAAAAAAAGGAGGCGGGGGTGGGGGGAAGCTGTTGAGGATTTCACCACTATCAGGCTTCTAGAAAGGAATTTAGGGAAGAGGCTGTGCAGAACTATCACAAATCTGAGTGGTCAGCCTCCTAAAGGTGGGGATCTTGACTCTTGTCATGATTCATGTCAATATTTTCTTTCCAACTTTCCTAGCTACTTGGGGATAATGGGAGGTGACACTTAAAATCAAAATAGTGGGGAGACGGCTTCTAATCTTGCATCCCCATCTTGGTGGTGGGGTCAGCCGAACAGCCCAGATTTGGGAAAAGGAAGCACTGGAGAAAGCGCTGGTCTTGGAGATTGCCCCTAGAATATTACTCTGTCCAGGGGGGAAGTTGTCACTTACCTGTGTGACTTGCTCATGTGACTTGCTTTGGTCAATCTGCTGTGAGTAAAAAAATGACTTCAGTCACAAGGACCTCATCTCCTAAGAGCTGTCTGCATGTGCATCCGCCCTGCCCCAGGAACTTACTCCTCCCCCAACCCATTCACCCATAGCAGACAAGTAGCACCCGCCAGAACTGACTTGACAATCTCCCAGAGAGAGAGGTATGTTCATACCCAGAAACTCGCCTTGTGTGGGTGCATCTAGTTCACGGGGGCTAGAGATTCCCTTCTTCATTGCTTTGCAGGAAGCCAGATGTAAAACCACTTGTAGCGCCCTATTGCTTTCTAGCCTGTGCTTTCTCTCCTCAAATAACACAGACTCTTTTCCCACTGACTTCTCATCCCCAGGTGAGCACTAGCATCATTTGAGCATGCCTTCTGGGAAAGCACTTTGTAGGTATGAGCTACGGAACCCGGCAAAGTTCTGCAGAATCTGACTCCCTCCTGGCTCTCTTTCAACCAGGATTAAATGCTTTGTGCCATAGAAGCAAGAAGGGAAAATGAGGGTAGCTAGAGAAAACCCACCAGCCTTTTCCATCTGAAACTCCAACATCTAGAACCGCACCGAGAGAGAAAGAGAGAGAGAGAGAGAGAGAGAGAGAGAGAGAGAGAGAGAGAGAGAGAACAAGCGCCATTTGGTAGAAATTCTACTCACCGCTGTTTCTTGCTTCATCCACATGAGGTCAAAAATAACATCCCTCCAAAGATATTGTTAGGAATTTTAGGGAAGCCACCCACTTAGGAAAAACTGATCTGTGTTCATGTGGAAGAAACCAACATAAATACTGTTGACACATGCATCGTAGATGGAAAAACTTCTGGAGTTCTCGATAAGAGGCATTGCTTGCCAGGGCTTCCCCGACAAGCCTCATAGTCCTAGGTGCAATCTGCATCCCAAAGATCAACTGACCTGTGTAAAGGGTCACACATAATAAATCGTTTGTGGCTGTACAGTTTCTGTTTTTAATAAAACTATAAACAAATACAAATGGTGGGCCAGATTTGTTTGTGAATGCTTAATCTTTCTGCAGCAGTCGTTGGCTTACCTCCAGCCTACAAGGTCTACCCAGGATAGAGATTAAGCACTGTCGCACTGTAGCACTGTCCTCCTGTTGTTCATCGATTTGCTCGAGCAGTCCCAGTAACGTCTCCATTGTGAGACTTGTTGTAACTGTGTTTGGCATATCGAATACATCACGGGCAGCTTGCCAGGCTTTGCTGTGCGGGAGAGATTAAGCATTACCTCTGGATGACTTTTTAACTCCACTCTTCATAAATCCAACTTGAAGAGTTAACCAAGAGAACTGGAGAGTATCTCTATTGCAAACCATAATGCCCACAAAAGTAGAGAGAGAGTAAGAAGAAAGTTGTCTTCCATAGAGGCAGGGGGTGGGATGGGATGGGGGTGGCAGGAGGGATACTGGAGTCATTGGTGGTGGAAAATGTGCACTGATGGAGGGATGGGTGTTCTATCATTGTATGACTGAAACTCAACCATGAAAGCCTTGTAACTGTATCTCACGGTGACTCAATAATTAAAAAAGAATAAAAGAAATTAAAAAAGGAGAGGACTGGAAAAATAGTGAAGAGATTAAGATACCTACTTTGCATGATAGTAACCCTCACAGGACATATGGTCCCCCAGAGCACTGATAAAAGTGATTCCTGAGCGCAGAGCCAAGAGTAAGCACTGAGCAGTGCCAGGTGTGACACCCCCCTACCCCCAAAAAAACAAGAATTAAAAAGAATAAAATAAAATTAGGTGGAAATTTCCAAACTTCGCTTTGAGGTTTTTATATTGAACGTAGGTATGTATATTTATATAAAACTATCAAATGTATGAATAAGCTTCTATAGGAAACTGCAATTCAGCATGAGTAGGTGGTGAAATCCTCTGGAGGACATTCTGGCTTGACCAGGTAAAGGTGCCTCTCTCTGACAGGCTCAGCACTTGGCTCCTGCAAGAGGTCTCTGACTTGTTCAGAATCTGTGTGGATGCCCCATCTTCAGGCTCCAGGACAGGAAAAGGAAGGGGGGGGGGGGGGGAAGAAGAAGCAGCTTCTCTAAGGAGCACAAATTGAAAGTAGCACATTCCACTTACCAGAATTCACTCACAGGATGGCAACCCCGCCCTCAGGGATGCTAGAAAATTTGTCTTGGGCTGGGCAGCATGAGCTCCGTCCTCATAAAATGCAGACAATGGAAGGAAGTTTGGGTGAACAAAACGTCCTACAAGAAAGCCAGGACTGGAGACAGAGACTGATCCAATTTCAAAGTCGAGATCCACAACGTACCAATAGGCTGTCCCTCACACTTGGGGACCAACCTTAGGTTGCTCAGTGGGAAAGAAGATTAATCACAATATCCACTCTTTTTTTTCTGGGCTTTTTTTGGGGGGCAGGGGGTTACACCCGGTGATGCTCAGGGTTCCTCCTCTCTGCACTCAGGAATACTCCTGGCGGTGCCTGGGGGACCCAATGGGATGCTGGGAGTCGAACCCAGTCAGTTGGCCACGTGCAAGGCAAATGCCCTACCAGTTGTACTATCACTCCAGCCCCACAATATCCACTCTTGATTACATACTTTCCATGCGCTGCCTACATCCCAATCATCCTCATTTGGGAGAGCCATTGATCCACTTGACTATAGGAAGTGCCCCCAATCCAGCTTGATCTTCCCGAGGTCTGTGCCTGTGTTGTGACCAGCTGAGAGAGTGGGTCAAACCACATGGTGTGGTGACTAACCCAGACCTAAATCACTGCCAGGAAAAGCAACAGCTCATTTATGGAGAAGCTTCCATGAGCCCATAGCCTCTGAGTTTTCATAAGCCAAATTGCATTCTGGGTGATGTCATCCTTTCTGCTTTTGTCCTGAGCTAACAAACACCTGTGGACCTTTGCCCAATGAGGAAATAACTAGATCATGGGTAGCTCTGTCTTGTGTTACTGCTTCCTTCATTTGTGTGCACGTTTTGCTTTTTTCCTTTTTGCAATGACATTAAGATGGGAAGGAGCCTTGTGGCCGTGGTATTGGAAGTAGAGCAAGAAAGAGTGCAACCTTAGTTGAACTCTGGTTCGTTCTATCCGACTTTTTTTTCCTGGCTCCAAACCATGTTGCAATCCCTGGAATGTAAATCTTGTAGTGTTTCTCCTTGTGTTTTGTCTTTCTCTCCATTAAGCCTAAGTGACTTCAGAAATTCCACTTGCCAACATTATTTTACTAATAAGACCTAATACCTTCTCTAAAACAATAGGCTGCCTCCTCTGATCAACACCTCCCTTCGCAAGTTGCTGCAAGGATTTAATGAGGTGATGCCTGTATAGTTCTTAGAACAAAGCCTAATGCACAGTAAATGAGGTGATAAAAGTGGGCTCCAGGGCAAACCACCTAGAATGGATCCTGATATTAACTTCCCATTCTTCCCCCCCCCCCACTAGGAAATGGGTCAAAGCACTACCCCAAAGTATCACATGGAATTATCTCTGCTCTTTTGGCTTAAATTCTCCATTATCCACTCATCCTGCTCTGGTGCCAGAAAACTCTGCCCAGAAATATCAGAAGCAGCCCAATTACAAGATCAGGGAATTTCCTGACTGCGATTGTTCAAAAGACACACCTTCGATTAAAATCCAGAAGAGCCACTAAGCTGAAGAAGTCCCTGGTCCATCACTTGCTCGACAAAATACATCCCACTAGCTCCCGGGGCCACACCAGTGATTTCTCTGTGCGTCAGCCATCACATCATCACTCCCCCCTCTACCCAATTGCATCTCCTCGGTATCCAGGGGAGCAGTATAGTCAGTCCTTTTAATATAAAGGAACTTCTCGATGCGACTCTCCCGTTGGACAAGACGATGAGCGGATGGACTCACAAAGCGGTTGCCCACACCACACATTTGCAGAACTCTGGGGTGCTTAGATATAACATTTTGTGCCCGAGGAAGCGTACGCTACATTAAAAGAGATAGAACATTTAGATCAAAGTTAGCTGCTGTTCGTGTGTTGGCTGTTTCCAGAGGTAACAGTTTCTGATCAACTTTTAGGAATCTCCAGTTCAGCCACATTTTTTTCATGTAGCCCTTGATTTGACAGTCTGGTGTTATTATTATTATTGTTGTTATTATTATTATTAGGATTGAAGAGGAAGAAAAGCAAAGTGTTTTATCGCTTCAAAGTATGTTGTCCGCCAATCAGCTAATCAGTGGCTGAATAAATAGCAGTACTCCTACATTCAAAAACAAAAACAAAAAAACACAAAGTATGTTATTTGCGTTGTCAATTTGTTCTGCTTCTCTGCTCTGTGCTCTGATTTGAAGCAGGACCGGCTATGTGGAGGGTACTGGATATCTTTATTCTCCATCAGGAATTCCTGAATCACTGCAACCCCCAGTGAAATTCCTATTACTGCTCAAGCCAATGGCAGGTCTGGGGGTGATGTGTGACCCACCATGGAAACCAACTCCTAATGTCTTATTTCAAAAGCCTGGTTCTCTGAAGACTATCAGAAGATCCCAAATTAATGAATGGCTGGAGGATCTGGCTAGAACCTTGGCAACTCCAGGGCACCTGAGAGGCAAGAATTCCAACTTTCTCCTGTTAGTGAGAACCACATTCTCTGGACACTACCACAGCGATGGGCACCAGAGAGAGCAGCAAGTGCCAGCCTACCCCAGCTGTTCCCTGTGTGGAGCCAACAACGCAGGCAGGGACCAAACTTCCATCTTGTGGCTGCAGAGGGTCTGCGGAAGATCTGAAACATTCCCATTCAACGAATGGAGAGAGATCCCTCCCATGTGCTCCAGAAAAAGGAGGATTTCTCTACAACTGGGGGTTCTCCACAAGTTTGGTCTCTTCTATCTCTGGAGTCTGTATGTCATACCTTTTTAAAAAATGTCATTGTTGCCCTGTTATTCTTTTCTACTTATAGTTTTTGTTCTCTTTGGTTAGGTTAGTGGATTGCCAACACTCTTCCCAGGTAAATCCTAGCAGGACAAGATGATTCTGGACTATTTGTTTCTAGATCATTTGCAACCTCACTTCCACTGGCTTTCTCTCTCCCCATATTTCATAACAGGGACTTCAAGACTTGGGGGACAAACTTCCAAGACTTGTTGTCATTATTTAAAGTTATGTCTATTTGACAACATACCCTGTGTTTACTTTTAAACAGTAGGAAAGCACGTATAATTAGAAACAATAGAACAATTCGGGATTAAATAAATCTTACATCTGCTGTTTAGCCACTTGAGGGGAAACAATTTTCTAACAAGTGGCAATGGTCAAGAAAGCTATGAAATGTAGGCCAGTTGTCACAGAAAATAACTTATTAGTTGCTAAGCTACCAGTCTTAAAAGGAATTCAATTAGGGGCGAGAAACAAGTTTAACTGAGTCCCTTCTGCTTGCACAGGGAAAGTTGAAGCTGTCGGGTGGTTCTGGCGGGTGTGTGGCAGACCAGGTGATTGACAAACTGGTCCTCACTTGGCATGAAATTTGGCTTTGGTTTAGCAAGTGACTGACAGGCGGGTGTCATCCGGAAATGTGCATTGTGTGTCGGTGGGGCTATTTTGCAACCAAGTGATTGACATGTAACAGAAATGGTCCCATAGGTGGAGAAAACCAAATAGAGATTTGTTTTGACAAGCGTTTCCTTTTACCTGTTCTTTTTGTATACAGAGAAGAGAGAGGGGGCAGCCCTCCTGGGTGAGTGTGCAGTGATTCATTCCAGAGCATCTGCTGCTGAGGACCACGAGGATGAAAGCAAGGAACCCCAGGAGGGGAGGAGATAGGATGGTTTCAGTCCTGACTCCCCCAAACTGTGCTGGTCTAGAAGAGGAAGGAGCTCTCTAGGCCTCATGAAGGAGCTCATGAAGGAGTTTGAACTAAAGTTATTTCTGTATTCTGTTCCAGCCACTTAAAAGACTATGGATTGTTTGGAGGCGGGTTTGGGGTGGGGGGAGGGACTCCCAGCTGTGCTCATGGCTTCCTCCTGGCTCTGCAATCAGGGATCACTTCTGGCAGTACTAAAAATTGGCTGCAGTGCCTGGGATTAAACCCAGATTGGCCATGTGTAAGACAAGTGCCTTCCTCACTGCAAGATCTCCAAGAGTCTGGATTTTTTTTTTAATGAACAAATATTATTTTTCCATATCTCCTCTGTTGTCATGGAATAGACTGAACCTGTCCCATTAGATTATTCTATTCCTTAATCCACATAGATTCATGCACCCTACTGGGACCCAACCTAAAATTCTAATATATTAGAATTTTAGAGAATAAGCACCGGTATCTTGCATGGAGGCTGCTCCACTAAGAGAAAATTCTAGGAGCCCTGACAATCATTTTTGCTACCAAGTGAGAATACGGTTGCCAGATAAAAATACAGGATGTCCCAGGAAATTTCTATTCCAAGTAAACAATGAACATCTTTTTAGTATGAGTCCAAAATATTCTATCAGATATGTTCAAACTTTTTTTAAAAAAAATGCATTTTTGGCTCCAGAAGCACAAGTATTTAATGCAAAGCCCGGCAGCTTGTGGCAGAAAAGTGAATGGACTATGCGTTAATCCACACCACCATGCCTGCCCGGGAGAGAAAGGGTGTTGCTCCCTTCTGCCTTTTTCCCCCGGACAGCAAGATGGCAGCCACCTTGGAGCTTTTTGGAAAGCCAGGTATGAGCCGGAGGTGATGGGGGCAACTGAAACCTCATGGGAAGGGGGTCGTTCCCGGCTCATCCTTCACGCCCTACCGAGGTCACGAGTGGCCCCCACGAGCAGCTCTCCCGCATGGCCATGGCTCCAGAGCCACAGAAACCAATCTCATAATTACCTGGCTCTTTGTAGAAATACCTCCAGGCTTAATAAGTAAAATATCAGAAATCCAAAATCGCGCAGCTGAGATAGCATCATATGGTTCTCATAACTAACTGTAGAAAACAAATTATTTCACAATGCCTTTTCAGCAGTTCTGATTGTTGGGTATAAACTCTAAACAATAATGGTGCATATTTTGTTGAAATAATAAATGTAATCAAAGTAGATAGAGTGTTAAGTAGAATTCATCTGCCTCACAGGCATTGGGAAGGGAGGGGGGTATATTGGGGTTCTTGGTGAAAAATAAGTACTGGTGAAGGGAAATGTGTTTGATCATTGCATGACCGAGACTTAAACCTGAAAGCATTTTAACTTTTTCCACAGTGATTCAATAAATAAATATTTAAAAAATGCATTTATTACAGTCCAAATCATGTGAGAAGCCTATCTTTTTATTTACCACGTCTGCCTCTCCTGCCACAAACCTGCCTAAGGCTGAAACCAGTGCAGGCAAAAGTGGAACCAAGATGTGCAGAAATTTCTGATGTTGCTGTTCAAGAACAGGACCCAATCAAGCCAAAGCTTTTCCTGGATCCAAAGAGTCCAAGGAGCATATTAAACACAGAGTTTGCTCCCCACCATCAGTAGCACTGGCCACCTCCCAGGCCCGAGGGTGGCCTGATAGTAGACCCCTGTCCTGGAACACCACTGGTGAGTCCCCGCCCCTGCTCCCTTATTAGAGTCTGCTCCGGCCATGAACTTCCCAGGTCCCAGGGCCACTCACTTCCTCCCTTCTCACGGAATCAATTATAGGGGGTTGAGCTCTTCCCTTCCTATTTCATTCATGCCCCCATTTCACTAGGAGGGCAGCGCCATTCCAGGAACAGAGATGATTGTGCAGTGAGTGATTCTGGACCAGAAGGCTCTGAAGCACTTGGTTTCCCTCCTCTGACGTCCCAAACACCACCATGATTCTGCCCAAAAAACAGTTAAAATAGAATTCAGAAACCTTTTATAGTCACTTTTCACTAAGATCCAGGGATAAATATCTCTGTTGTCTGCCCATTTTCCCCCCGGGAAGTTGACTTTCTTTCTGACCAATAGAATCAATGGTGGTGTTTGTAAATTACATTGTCTATAGTATAATCTGCTTTGAACAGTAAAAGGACTTGGTTCTCATCCATCTATGGGAGGATGTTTGTTTGTTGGAGGGTGGGTATGAGTAACAAATCAACTGGTTTAACAGAAGCAAAATGTCCTTTTCCTTTCTAAGAGTAGGGATATCTTTGCAAACTCAAAATCCCCCAGAAAGACACTGGGGGGAAGGGGCCGGGAAGGGGACTAGAAACCCACCCAGGTTCCAGGTATTCTCTATCTCTGTTATTGTGTCTCTGTTTTTCTCTTTTCCCTCTCTCTTTTCTCTCCCTCCATCCCTTCATTCTGAATTTACTGTTGTTTCTAGTTTGTTTGTGGGTCACACCTGGCAGTGCTCAGGGCTTGCTCCTGGTTCTATGTGTGCTCAGGAGTTTCTCCTGGTGGGACTCAGGGGACCATATATGTAAGAAAGATGCCTATGTATGTTTCACTGTCTCTCCAGCCCCCCTGATTTTACTTTCCTTATTCTCTATTGATGGCTAACAGTTGAGCCTATTTTGTGGACAATGGCCATCCAGATGGAACATGTTTCAGATTCAAGGGCAGAAATTACTTCCACTGGGGGACAGATTCCGGGAGGATACATGACTAGTTCATATGAGTCAGGCAGTTCATGCCCTATCCCATGAAGAACAAATGTCACTATACAAACCTGCCTAGCCGGGCCTTTCCTGGAAACCATAGCTCCCTCCTGAGCAGCAGGATATGGGGAACTCACCCATCTGCTCTCCCTCTAGAATTGGTCAGTGCCAAATCCTCCTTGTTGTCTGCTTGGCAAAGTCAGTGGCTGGAATCCTGCAAATCACCTGGTTCCTCAAGCACAGTGACCCCAAGAGGGAACGGAACACAAGACTTCATCTCAGCCAAGCCAGCCAAACGCAGCTATGGTGAATATCCGGTAACCAAGCATGGTTACTCGGACGTCTACCACCCACAAGGACATCTTCCAAAGCTGATGTCCCCAGGTGTGCCTCATGACAAATAAAATCTAAAGGGGTAAAGAACAGACCTTTTTAAAACTCTTTCAAAGAAACCTGTCAATAGAAGCTCATCAAATTCTGTCAAAGTATCTCTGTTGTATCTATACTTGAAGAATGTCATTGGAAGAGACTTCCTTCTTTGTGTTCTTTTGGAGATGGGGAGTGGTATAGAGGAAGCAGAAGATGCCCTGTCCTATGCCTGCAGTTTTATGGATTCAAGGAGTCAAAAGCACTGGTATGCCTTATACCCTCCACATCTGGGTTCCAATGCAGGTGCATGCCCCAACTCTGAAACACTGAGCACAGAACCAAACCCGGCAACTCTGTTTCTGCAGACATGCTGAGCTTCTGCATGTCCAGTGCCCTGCACCCCAAAATCGGGCAAAGAACTTTCCTCCTCACCATCATTGGATGCCTCAAGGCTAGACAAGCCTACACTTGGAGGAGGTACCATTCTCAGAGAATTTCCACATCGTCCAACCAATTCTACTTGGCCACTGGGGCATTGAGGGCCTTTGGATATTATCTGACTCCGGGAAGCTTTCTCAACTCAGTCCTTAACAAAGCATTAACCATCTTTGCTGTGTTCCATCTGCCATCAACCTAGATCCAAAGAAGAGAGAAATCTGAGCTCCACCAAAGAGGGTAGTTCTGGTCAGAGGGCTGCTACTTTCTGTCCATTCATGAACCTGTCCATCCATAGCTCCCAACAAATGCTCTTTAATAAAGGGAATAGGGTCCCACTAGCAGCACTGCAGAACACTTGCCCTCAGGAGACAGATCAGGTGACTGACATGGCCAGGAGGCACATTTCACCTCTTCTGGTTTCTCCTCTGGTGAGTTCCCTCAGCTACTTGCCCTCATGCCTCTCTATTTCCAGCCCCCATTCATTCAATCATTTTTCCTTGAATCACATTTTTAATTTACTCATGCATTCATACAACTCTCTCCCCATTCGTACTGAAAATCAAGATCAAGCGAGTTTTTGCCCTTCTGCTCCACGGGAGGTTTCTGTCCTCCCTGAGCTCGCCTTAGGACACCTGCGTTACCGTTTGACAGGTGTACCGCCCCAGTCAAACTCCCCACCTGGCACTGTCCCTGGAGCGGGTTGCGCCCGACTGGTGCGCGGTCGGGCGCTTGGCGCTAGAAGCAAGAGCCCCTTGGGGCTCGCCCCCTGCCTCACCAGGTCAGTGAAAAAACGATCAGGGCTGGAGCAATAGCACAGCGGTAAGGCGTTTGCCTTGCACGCAGCCAACATGGCCAACCCGAGTTCGATTCCTCCGCCCCTCTCAGAGAGCCTGGCAAGCTACCGAGAATATCTCGCCCACACGGCAGAGCCTGGCAAGCCACCCGTGATGTATTCGATATGCCAAACACAGTAACAATAAAGTCTCCAATGGAGACGTTACTGGGCCCTCTCGAGCAAATCGGTGAACAACGGGAGGGCCTTTACCTTTACCTTTTACCTCTCCTCATTATTTTTTAAATTACTCAGACAGCAAATATTTATTGAGCCAATAACTACAGCTCAGTTTTCTTGGGCTCTTTCTATGTGGTATATTTCTCTATAGGCCTAAAGTGATAGCACAGCGGCAGGGCATTTGCCTTGCACACAGCGGGCCCGGCTGAGCTGGGTTTGATTTCTCCGCCCCCCCCTTGGAGAGCCCAGCAAGCTACCGAGAGTATCTCACCCCATGGCAAAGCCTGGCAAGCTACGGTGACAGATTCAATATGCCAAACACGGTAACAACAAGTCTCACGATGGAGACGTTACTGGGCCCGCTCTAGAAAATCGATGAACAACACGAGGACAGTGACAGTGATATTTCTCTATAAATAGGATAACACTAACTGCAATGGCATCAACATTTATTTACTGAGAATTGATTCTGTATCAAGCACCATGAGTGCCCTACACGAATTATCTCATTTTATCTTTGAAAAACTTGTCTGAGATAAGATGCTACTATTAACAGTATTTTTATAAGCTGAAGGGAGTGTCATAGCAAGTTAGGTAAATTGTCCAAACCTATACAGCTAGTAAGTAATAGGGTTCAAATTATGCCCATCTCATGCAATACATGGTGTTGTGTTCTTAACAACTACCTGCACCAACCTCATCAGATATAAAACTTGTCTTGGACTGGAGCGATAGCACCGCAGGTGGGGCATTTGCCTTGCAAGCAGCTGACCCTGGTTTGACTCCCAGCATCCCATATGGTCCCCTGAGCACCACCAGGAGTAATTCCTTGTGCATCTCTCGATGTGACCGAAAAAGAAAAAAAAAACTTCAGTCTTTGTCATCCTTGATCTGAAATGGATGCACCGAGAAGATGATGCTTGAATTTGTCGTAAAGGATGGAGAAGGACAATGGAAAGGAAATGATTTATGAATGCATTCATTCCAATAGAAAATAAAGCCATAGTAAATAAAACAGTGAAATGGAACCACACACAGTGGGAGAGTATATTGATCTTCTTAACACAACCCACTGGACTACAGACTTCTAAATTAAGTGCAAGTTATTTATATTTATTAATATAAATTAAGTGCAGGTATTGATAGGTCATCATCAATTTGATAAAATTGAACAGTGAGAAGAAATTGTTCCATTGAAAATTATAGGAAAATAAACTCAAAATGACTTGGAGACTAATGCAACTGAAGAATGCATCCCTGAATAAAGCTAAGACAGGACCAACTCCAGGTAAGGTTTGGTGATGAATTCTCTGTACCAGTCTTTCACATTTCCTCTCTGTTCTCCAAGTAGAGGTACTACTCAGATCTTCTGGTCTCAAGTGGGTTCCCACTGGCATTTCCAGAGTCTTCCATTCCAGAAAAGCAGTTGACCAGATCCTCGTAGGCTCACCCATACCACCTCCCTACCTCCCCACATAAGAATGGCTTTCAATGAGAGACCTTTCTCCACAGGCTTAATTTGTTCTGTCTGGATTTCTTTCAATTAGGAATTGAAAGAGCTATGCTTGGAATATCACGTTTCACTCAAATGAGAGAAAGAATCCGGAGTTCCGACATCCGTCGACGATCAAGAATCAGGGACGCTGTCTCGTTTGCCAAGGTGTCAAAAATCAGATGGGCTGGTCACGTAAAGAGATTTAAAGACGACCGCTGGACTAGAGCTGTTACCGACTGGATTCCATGGGAAGTCAAAAGATCGCGTGACTGCCTACCTACCAGATGGTCAGACTTCTTCGTCAAGATCATGAACGATCGGTTTGAGGCCCTTCATGTTCCCGGAGCGAACAGATGCCATTGGGCTACACTAGCACGCGACAGGGACAAATGGAGACGTTACTGGCGCCCGCTCGAGCAAATCGACGATTAACGGGAAGTCAAGTGATCAAGTGAATTTCTTTACTCATGGATCTCATTAGAGTAGCCAGAGGGATGGAATAGGAAAGGATTAGCAGCTTAGCCAGTCAATGCCACCCCTAAAGTTAGGACAAGGGTGGAGACCACAAAATTTGCAGGGCTGATCCTGGGAGAGAATCAGGTCCCAAATCTTATTCCAGATTGTGCTAATTGAAAGAGGAAGATGGATGTAAGTTAGCAAAAGCAACTGGAATCCTCTGCATCGGACTATTCCTTTTTTTCTCTATTCAGAGCTCTAAGATATCTTCCTGAAACATAGCAGCTCCGTTTAGCACAGCACTAAATTGGTCATCTTACCTTATGTATTGCCATCTTGGAAGCATTTACAGCACTAAATGCAATAACGTTTCTTTAACACAAGTAATACAATATTCTTTTCTTTCCAGATTGCCTCAAAAGTCCTAACTTTCAAAATAATTTGAGTTAGATTATTATCATCAGCTTGCTTATATCAGCTTTATCTCCTTTTTTAAGCAAAAGGTATCAACCTGTAAGATTGCATCAGATTAACTACTTAGGGTATTTCGATTGCCATCCTGTTCTGTGTTGTTTATTGGACAGATGTGTTTGGCATGTGCAAAAGGCTGAGATGGCTATTCTCTCTGTGACATTTTGAGAACAGGAACTACTGAATGGCACAGTGGATGACACGGCTTCCTACCAGTGGCAACACAAATATTTGAAATTCTTAAACGATTTACCATTTCCCCTTCCTGCCACGCTATCTATCAAGAAGTGAAATTCTGGGGAACTTCAAGCCAATCAGAGGAAAGGAATATGCTTCTTTTTCTTTTCACAAAACAAATGGATGTATAAATTATCACTGTCTTCGCTCCTCTCCAAAAATAACAGCACTAATAGACCCCGAGCTCGAGATTCAGGAAGGGCTCCCATGTCCTTCCAGCAACCATCTGGCTTGTCTGGGAAAGGCAGAGTTGAGAAACTGAGAAACTGATCATTAAGACACACAGATCTACTGTAGGAGAGCCCAGTCCCTCCTGCTGGAGTTTTTGTTTATTATCTAGGAGAGAGCCTAAAATGTGTGTGGCGTGGAGGATGGAGAGGGAGGACTTGACCTCTCTAGGGAAAAAAATGAACTCACAAATACATTTTACTTGGTGGGCCAGAGATATTACAGTGGGAAGATACTTGCTTGCCTCCAGCCAACCTGGAGTTGTTTCCCAGCACCACACACGGCCCCTGAGCTCCCCCAGGAGTGATCCCTCAGCACAGACTTAGGGGTGACCCATACCCCACCACCCGGCCTCAGATGTGATTCATTTGTTTTGAGAGCAATGAATAAAATAGGATATAAATCTTGAGATTTATATCTGACTCTTTAAAGGATGCAAAATCCTGGGGCTGGAGTGATAGAACAGTTGAGTAAGGCATTTGCCTTGCACGTGGCCGACCCGGGTTCGATTTCCAGCATCCCATATGGTCCCCCGAGCACTACCAGGACTCCTGTGCAATGCTGGGTGTGACCCAAAAAGCAAAAAATAAAATAAAATAAAATAAAATAAAGGATCCAAAATCCTTCCCAAGGATGAAAAACAATAGTTCATTAGGGTATACTTCCCTGAGGAAGGGCATCAGCTTTGCAGTGGGCTTCAGCCTCCACCATTCCTGATTATGTAAGATCCAACCCTTTTCATTGTGAATATTAATACAACAAGAGCCACATGGAATAATAAATATGGATACTTTTGCCGCAATGCCTAATGAAAAATTGTCCAAGAAAGTTAGCGCATGCGGACTTTCTTTTGGGACTCTCATTTTTTAAGAATGAGTTATTTACAATTCACATCCGTTGGTAGGAGCATGTCAATGTTGTTTAAAGATGAACTTCCAATTAATCTGCTGTTTTCTCTTCTCCTTTGAAAGCATTTTGTGACTTTTCTGAACCAGGCAACTTCTTGGGAGGTATATTAAAAGGTTTAATATTTGCAATATAAATCACATCCCTTGTAAATCACTGCACACCACACATTATGTGGTTCTGGAATTTCTAAAAATATACAGTGTCTGTAAGTTGCAAAACTTCTCAGCAAAAAATATTCCAGGACTAATAAACGTTATGGTTTTGTATCTTTGTCTGCTTCACCTTTCATGAAAGTCAAATGTATGTTTTCCAAACTTCTTCCATTAGTGTGGCTAAGGCTGTTAATGATTAGAACACCGGGCAGCTGTCTAGCTGACCCACCCTCAACTCACTTCTCTAGGAGAAGGTATGATAGAGGAATCACTGGGTCACAGAATGTGTGAGCTTAAAGATCTGGCGTTGGAAAATCTGTAAAGCAAAATTTTAAGAGACTTTTTTTCAGCCTTATAAGTGTATTAGAAGCTATTTTTTATTGTTTCTATTGTATGCACTGTGTGTATATCTACTTTAGGAGCCGAGAACTCTGACCCATGAGCCTATCTAGCCAACTGTCTGTTTTTGTAAATAAAGTTTTATTGGAACAACACCATGCCCACTCGTTCACATATTGTCTACAGCTTTTTTTTTTTCACTACAGCAACGGAGTTGGGTAGTTGCAACAATATGGCCTGCAAATCCAATATGGCCTGTGAATTCCAAATATTTACTGTGTGGTCTTTTAGGAAAAACTTTGCCCAACTTCTCAACTAAGTCTCTTATGTAGTAGAAAAATAGTGTTTCTTGCTATGTACTACTTCTTTGAATGATTAGTTCAGGTTGATCTCAGCTCCCATACTTCCTCTCCTCTACAGGACACTTGTAGCCATTGTAATGACTTACGTACTGATCATCACTCTACCTGTATACAACACAGGGAACGCTTTTAGTCTGACTGTATCAACTAGGAATGCTTTTAACTGTAGGGGACACTGCTTTTTAACTATGACTTAACAAGTGGAAGATTAGCACTGTCTTACCTAGTAGGAAGGCTGGGTGCATCTGAATCCATGTTTGATATGGACGCTCTCATCAGCCCACCACTGTGCCCCAGACAGGGCAGGGCAAGGCAGGGACTCCTTCTCCTGACGCTCTCTGCTCAGTTTACTGACACTTCACACTTGCAAATACTTGACTCATCTCCAGATTGCTCATCCCGAGTAAAGCAGAAGATTGAGCATAAAGCTCCCTTCTACAAAGAAGCTAGCTTTTAACCCAAAGTGGGGAAAATACATCAATAGATACCCCATCAAACAGAGGGGATCATATGTCTTCTGATCTCTGGTTTTGCTCAAATTCCAGCACTAGGACAAGAAAAAGAGTTCATGGATATTCAATAATGGCACCTCAAATGGTAGACGGATGGATCAAGGAACACACGGAAAAATTAGAAGCAAAAATCTTTTAAATATAGTTTAATTAGGCTTCAAAGTTGGGCAGCAAAGGAGTGCCAACAAGGGAGTGATTGTACAGGTGTTTTAAAGAGGTTTATCTCAACCTTTTCATTTTTATAGGTGAAGGAAGTGAGGCCAAAAAAGAAAATAATAAGCTGACAGTGAATATGAGAGAGGTTTGTGATTTCCAACAACCATCTCCAAACATTTTAGCAGCGACTCCTTAATTCTCCTTTGATAGTTTTGTGAGTGGGACTCCTGGCCTGAAAGGAAAGTAGGCGGAGGGCGGCTTCCCAGTCGCCCAGATTCATCCACACCCGGAGTTCAGCACAGATCCGACAGTAACCAGCAACTTGAGAGCAAAACTTTGGCTTGAAGCTTCGGGAGGCAGGGGATGGAATGGGGGATGGGGTGGGGGGGGTCCTGCAGGCAGGAACAGCAGGGAAATGGTCAGAGAGCTACTCTGAGGTCATTGATGGGCACTTGGACGTGGCTGTTTCTGAGCTAGGTATTTCCTCTCCAGGACGCTATTAGAATATGAAAAGCCCAACAGATGCCAGAAAGGAGATTGGGTTTGACTGTTAAGTGTAGACACAGCGACATCTACTCAGGAACGTATTTATCCTGCTAGTGAACGGTAGTCTAAAGGACTCTGGGGTTTTGTTTGGATTTTCCCCTCGTCCCTCTGCTCTCCTTCCTTCTAAAGCAGACCTCCTCCCGGTTCGGAAATGGTTGCCAACACCACATCTTCCCCTCCTGGGTCAGCAATGAAGAGGCCAGCCAGGATTTTCTGCTGCAGGGGACCCTTGGCCCACCCAGGAACCAATCACTGGGATTGAAGAGAAATGGAATGCGGTGATTGGCTTCAACTCTTGTGCAGGGGGAGGGGTCTGCTTACCAGGAAGTCCACAAATCAAAGAGAGAAGAGTTAGATACTCAAGTGGAAATCTGGGTTATGTCAGAAAGATGAATGGAGTGAATGCTGGGAGGAAAAACAACAGTGCCCATTACAACTATTAACTCCTGGACTTCTGAGTTATGTGCCGCCAACATTTTTCCTTTGGTCCTTAGGCCAGTTTGACTTAATTTTCTATCCTTTGCAACCAACGGGTATTTATTGATGGTGATAAATGGTATAGATGGGAATGAAAATAGGCCATTTCTCAACGACACCACCTGGCAACACATATTCACTTCCCTTCTTCATTTTTCTCCACTTCACCTCCAAATGTACTCAGTAGATTATCATTTATTTCACACACTCTCCCGTCTCATTAGAGTATATTCCATAAGAGCAGGGATTTGAGACTGGTCTACTGCATCCACCCCACCCTGCAGTGTCTGACAAAACTCAATCCTCACCATGTGCTCTGTAGCACTGTCCTCCTGTTGTTCATCGATTTGCTTGAGCGGGCACCAATAAGGTCTCTATTGTGAGACTTGTTGTTACTGTAGTTGGCATATCAAATATGCCACAGGGAGCTTGCCAGGCTTTGCCCCGCAGGTGGAATACTCTCGGTAGCTTGCTGGGCTCTTCAAGAGGGGCGGAGGAATCAAACCCAGATTGGCCGCGTGCAAGGCAAACACTCTACCTGTCGTGCTATTGTTCCAGCCCTCCATGATCATATGGGATGAAATTTCATCTTTGTGATAAAACTTCTTAGAAGCAAGTTTTGGAGAGCATGGCCTTTTTACCAATGCCTCAATTTTCTCTACGGGAGTAAGAGAGTCCGGAGAGGAGACAGGAAGTTTCAGGTCCCAATCCTTATTGTCTGCACTAACAGCATCGTGTATGTGCTCAGTTGGTATTTATTGAATGCAGGGATGAATGAATGAATGAACAAATAGTATCTTTCTATGATATAAAACTGTGCATCCCTGAAGATCAACAGGTCACTTTCTACTGAGAGAGCACCAGCGGCTGAAGGAAAACCCAAAGTGATGCCAATTTCTGTAACCTACATTGTGGTAGTGAGTGTCCCCTCATCTTCCATTGACTAGCTTCTGTCAATAGAAGCCCCTATTTTTCTCAGTTCATCTAGTTTCTTCAAGATGTGGAGTGTTCGCATTATTCTGAAGTGTACCTTACTTAAGCATTTGAATTTCAGCTATTTTCATTTGCAACTTAATGAAAGGAGAACAATGGCCCTTTGCTGGGTTACTTTATCCACTAGAGTACCTCAAGATTTACCTTGGTTCTCTGTCTGCATCCTCTGTCTCGAATCTTTCCCTTTGGGAATTTCGGGAAATTTCTCCTACAAACTCTCCAGAGTGTGCTAGAATATCCTCTATTTGAATTCCATTTTGGCATTAGACCAATCTTCCCCAGGACTGGTTGAAAGAAGTTCATATGAACAGTGTGGTCTGGGGATCAGACCTACAAGGGTCCTCAGTGTCCAGGTGACTGTGTTTGGGGCATCCTCCCAGGTTGGAGACAAAAATACACGATACCTCCCTGAGACGGATGACTTCCAGGATGTCCTCCTGCTATGAATTACTCACCTGGGTGCCATTTTGGAATTTCTAATGAATCCTCGAATTGTATTATCCTACACCTTTGCGTTCTCCCACACGCCAGTAGCACTGCTGAGCATCTCGAGGGGAGAAAAGTGGGGTGCCATAAGGACTATATTCTCCTCAAGTAGTCTCACAAAATACTTCCCTTCTAGGGAATCACTGCTCAGGGCAGCACAGCACCAGACCCATAATTCAGACATGAAACTGCTCCACTTCCTGTGCTCCATGAGATCAGCCATGGATGTCAGGAGCGCTCAGGACTGAGGCATTTGCTTAAGAGTACTTTCAGAGAAATTATTTACATTTGAAAGCTCACTCTGCTAGCCACTTGTGTTATAACTTCAAACTCACTTCTGAACCCAGTGGTTCTCAGTGTGGACCCCAATCAGGAACCTCGGAGCCTGTAACAATGGAACTCCAGGAATTTCCACTGCAGATGGTGTTGAATAAGATTTGAGGGAAGGATCTCCAGCACTTCCTTTGCTCAAACTTTCCAGGCAATTCTGATGCCCTCCCAGCTAGAGAGCCATCAGCTTCGAACAAGCCAATCTGAGTTTCCTTATTTGTAAAAGAGTAAGGTAAAGGTAAAGGCCCTCCCATTGATCATCGATTTGCTCGAGCGGGCCCAGTAACGTCTCCATAGGAGACTTTGTTGTTACTGTGTCTGGCATATCGAATACGTCACGGGGGGCTTGCCAGGCTCTGCCGTGCGGGCGAGATACTCTCGGTAGCTGGCCAGGCTCTCCAAGAGGGGCGGAGGAATCGAACTCGTGTCGGCCATGTTGGCCGCTTGCAAGGCAAATGCCCTACCTGCTGTGCTATCGCTCCAGCCAGAGTAATAATAATAATAATAATAATAATAACAGCAATAATAATACTGAGATCTCCAAGCCTGCTTGGGTTGGGGCTGAGCATCCTCCACCCAGATCTTCCATATTCCAGTAGGCAGGGGTCACACCCACCAATTGGTCCCCTGGCGCCATGTAATCCCAATCAACGGCCAAGACCCAGATACTATAAAATCCAGCTCCTGGAAGCACGCAGCCGCATTTGTGGCCACGCAACATCTTATTATCTCATTCTTACTTTGGACAAACTGGCAGGCTACTGAATGTAACCTGCCCACATGGCAGAGTCTGGCAAACTCCCTGTGGCGTTCCCAATATGCCAAATACCAGTAACAATGATGGGTCTCATTTCTCCTAACCCTGAAAGAGCCTTGAGTATGGCACTTAAAAAAAAATCTCAAGGCTAGGACAAAGGAGACGTTATTGGGGCCTGCTCGAGGCAATCGACTAACAACAGGATGGTCGTGATCATGATCGTGAATAATACTTGGCCTCAGAAAACCATTGTCAGGGTTACAATGAATAGAGTTTTCATGCAAAACCCTTAACAAAGTGGCAGTTAGTATGACAGCTATCTTACTATTAATAAATAACATTGTTTTTCCTTTCCGGGTGGCCAGCATAATAGACTACAACTTACGGAGTCTACCTGTGCATTAGCAGATAGGGAGGGTGCTTGAACACCAATGGTTAGACCAACACTTCATCAGACTGTTGACTTTATGTGCCGGAATTTAAGCCAGGGATGGTACTTAGCTGTAGAACACTTGCCCCTTGCCTTGTATGGGCGAGGCTCCAGGCCTGATCTCTGGCACCACCAGGGGAAAAAAAAACTGTGAGCATTGCATTTGATCCTCATTAACAAAAAAAGAATAGTCCTAAGAGAAGGATGCTATTCCTGCCTACCTTTTTCACACGTGAGATAGCAGCTTTAGTAACAAGCCCCGAGTAACATAGGTCGAACGGAATTCAGAGAGTGTCTTCAATACTGGGATTAATAAGCACATCAGCATATTGCCACTTCCAAGTAGGTGTACAAAAATCATGGGTGGAGTGAGGCTGTACCCTATGTCATCATCACATCCGATGCTACTTTGACTATCAAGTGTCTGGTGCAACACAGGTATTCCCTCAGGTATCTGAGACCACACATGTACTCACTTCCTGCCTATTGAAGCATGATGCAAATGTTGCCCTCAAACGTTTGCCTGAATGGAGATCTTTGCTTCATGGTTTTAAAGAGGCCCTGGGAGCTTATCCTCTTTGATTTTTTTCTTTCTTCTAAGGTCCCTGGAGTAGGTGGCCACAGGACTGGAAGGACACTTTTGGGAGTCCATTAGGTATTCAGAGTCAGAAGAGGAAATGTTCTTTTGCCTGGGGAAGGCAGTTCTTCCAGCTACAGAGACTCAGAAAAGGGAAGTGCAAGAATGCAAGAGCTTGTTATCCTGAGTTTGGAGGGCCTGGTGAAGAATGCCAAACTCACTCCATTTTCAATACAGCAGAAAAAAAAATAATAAACGGCATACAAAATATCAAGGCCACCCCATAAAACAATTGGAAAGTGGGTAAAATCATAGCAATAATAATACTGAGATCTCCAAGCCTATTCAGATTGGGGCTGAGCATCCTCCACCCAGATTGGGCAAGGAACTGCTGAAGGAGCCCTTGACCCTGTAAAATAAATCTATTTAAACACCCATCACAGGGATGTGGTAGGGGAAATTGTGGATCTCTCCGGTCCTGCTCCCTCTTCAACCCAGAGAACTTTGAAGGGTACAAAAGGGTGAAGAACAGGACCCCTAGCACGTGGCTTCCTGGGAGAATTTCTGCCTAGTTGTAGAAGCTGGACATTCAGGAAAACCTTCCCCAGCTCCCTGGGGATGACAGAATCAACAATAGCACCCCTGAACAAACACTACTTGGGGCTTCTGCCTTTTCTTTCTTCTCCCCCTTTCTTGGTTCCACCCCAGCCAGCTCTTGAAAGGCCTTCTGTTCTGTCAGCCGTAATGACATCTGCTGGCGGAGACAGGAAATCATAAATCTGTAGGTCCCCTCTCAACCAAGCCTTGTTAATGCTGCCATTTATCACGGGGGCTGGGTGCCATCCCTGAGGACCGGGCGCGGGGAGCCCCGTGTCTCCCCGGCCCCGCTCCCCCCTCCCCCCGAGAGCAGCCGTTTTACAAACAGCCACTTTTTCATCTTGTGTGTGCAGACCCGAAAGTCAGGCAGATGCAAAGCCCATCGCCAACGTGCGGCTATTGGAGACAAGCCACGGTTGCAGCCAACAATAGAGACTGGGCTGGGGCATCCGGGCCCGCGCCAGGCGGTTCTGACCGCGCTCTGCCCTTGCTACTTGTGCACCAGCCTCCAGATGCTTCTCGGGGTGGGAGTGGGGGTGGAGGTGGGTGGGGGTGGGGGGACAAGGGAGATTTCCTGCTTCTGAACCCCTTTGCTTCCATGCACTTCTCTTCTTTCTCATTTTCCCTTAGAAAGATTAAAATTGGGTGGAGGTAACTGGTTTTACCACTCTGTGTGTGTGTGTGTGTGTGTGTGTGTGTGTGTGTGTGTGTGTGTGTGTGTGTGTGTTTCTGGTATAGAAACTTCTAGTCCAACATCTGTGTACACACATAGTGGCCACTCTCTAAAGGCTACCTTCCATCCTCCACCCCACAGTTGGTCCTTGTCCTCCTGACACCCAGCCCTGTCTCTTCCTGTCTACCTCTTTAAGGGAAAAACAGGAGCTAGGTCTCTTGTCAAATTCTTTAGTTTTTTCCTAGATTGCCTCTGGGACTCTGAATTCCAAATCGAGTCCTCCACCTTATTATGTCATTTTCCTTTGCACCTAGAGGGCGGAAAAAAAGGTTCTTCCCTATCTTAGAAAAACTTCATATACAGGAGAAGGGACAAAGGGACAGTGGTGGATGGCGGTGGTGTGGTGAAGTAACATTGAACATGTAAAACAACGTGGGAATTGGTGTAAACGCTGCTACCAATGGGAAAACTATACATTTCTACTGCAAGAGCTTAGATTCTAAAATTCCAAAAACATGCTGAATATTTTTGTGTGTACATATGGATATTGACTAATAATGAGGCAGACATAAAACTTAGGTAATGAAATGCAATGTGATTCGTATCAAAATATTTTTAAAAAAATCCAACACACCACAGAAAAATTAGAAGAGAATCTAAAAATATTTTTTAAGAAATCCACCATGCCACAGGACAGTTTTTTTAAAGTTCTGTTTTCATTTCCTGGTTCAGAACTAGCTCAGGATAGTGCTCAGACTTCATTTAGGCAGTTTCTGTGCATGACCTTTGACCTTAGACCTGTCCCCTCTGCCACATGTTGTTCAGCCTCACTGCTCCAAATGTGTCCCCTGGATCTATGGACTCAGTGTCATCGGTTTGAGCTTGTTAGAAACTCATGAAGATGCAGATCTCCTCCATCAGATCCTCTGGCAAACCAGATGGCTTCCCTGGGCAGGGATACTGGGTAGTGGTCAGCTCTGCACTAGGGTCTCCACTTGACCCCAGCGGCCCAGGGTTGTGTTGCAAAGGCCTTTCCTAGATGCTGGGGGACACCAGTTACATCCCACCCTCAACCCCCGGAGTTGTGAGCTGTGACTATCAAAATATCTCCAGACCTTGCCCAGGGTCCCCTGGGAAGAAATATCACCCTGAGTCGAACAGAAGCACAAAGTATGGCCAGTGACTCCCCCCTCCCCCGGACTGAGTCAAACAAGGGTGGGGGGGCAAGGGGGAATAATCCATGTTCATTCTGGAGGAGAAAATAGGCAAACAAACCTTGTCGAACCCGAGCATTAGTGGGATGGGGAAAAGTCCAGTGATGGCACGAGGGTATCATGTCACTGTCACTGCTTTTCTTGTCTTGTAGAGGGAAAGATAAAAGTGGCAGAGGATGAGTCCCCAAGCCAGGAAAAGAGAGCTAGCATCCAGGATTCCTCGCCTGCTGTCTCCAGGAGCTCAAGGAAGGGACTGAAGTGCTTTGTGCCCCAGTTTGCTCATCCTTAAGATGGGAACAATAAAAACACTTCACCCTCTCCGGATGAAAAATGAAGTTTTCAAGAGCTTAGGACAGCGCTTCTAAACTCTAGGCATGCCAGCTGTCGTTCTGTTGCCACTCTCCTTACCTCTCTTCTTGAGTCCCTCAAAGCCAGTTAGATGGCAGATACCCCACTGTGCCCGCCCAGTGGGTCTACATATGGATAGAGGTTTCCTGAATCCTGATGGGCAGAGAACTTGTGTCCAAGGTGAGAAGCGGTTGACATCCCAGCGCAGTACTGCACTGGGTGCATCTGTGCTCCACCGTTTTCTGTAGCCCCAGAGCTCTTGGGCAGGTTCTGGGAGGACAGTGAAGAGGGATGAGCTGGTGACAGTGTGACCTCTCCAGCTCAAGGTCACTTAGGCCCCATCTGCGGTCTCAGCACTCTGTAAACATTAGTTCATCCACAAATGCTTACCAAGTAACCAGTAAAGAGAAAGCAAAGATAGCATGTTCCCCTCTCTGCTTCTCCAGGGCACTCGGGGTGGCATCCCCCCCATTTTTCAGGAGAAAGCTACGGAACTTGCCCAAGGTCATAGTTGAAGGCAGAGAAGGTCTTTTTTCATTGTCTATGCCTGGTTCCTTCCGGATGCCTCTCTTGTCTGCACAGGGGTCCCTACCTTCTAGGCTTTGGGGACCATCTCGGGGTATATGTAACAGGTTGCAGATCTTTCACCTTGCATAAAAGCTTGGTTTATGGTCTTACTTGAAAATTGCTACACCCCAACCAGAAAAGGAGGGATGAGGACTGATGGACCCCCCAAGCCCCCCCCCCCCCGCCCCATCACCACATTATCAACTGTAGGGTTCAAGGAGAAGGGCAAAAGCTGAGAATAACAAAGACAATCGAACTGGAAAAGGAATCTTTTAAGGAAGCCTGGTACTTGGCATTTGCATGGGCTGGTCCATTGGGTAGCTAGTTCTGAGCCTCACTTGTGCCTTGTTCCGTGCCAAAGCACTGGAAAGGTCACAGTGAACAAGAACTGTCTTGCTTTGGTGCTTATGATGCTTACATAACGGGGGCTGGGTTTCATACCAGCAGGCATTTCTTAACACTACAATTTAACTGCCAGCACCCAGGGGTCTTTGCCTTGAGAAAGGACTGGAGATAGCCTGGTCTTATGACAGGGCAAGAGTGGTAGATACAGTTGGATTAGGAACAAAATGATACTTGCTGGTGAGGATGTGGGGACAAAGAACCCTCTTCCACTATGCTGGGAATATCAACTGGTTTAGCCTCTCTGGAAAACACTATAGTCAAGTTCGATTCCTCCGCCCCTCTCGGAGAGCCCAGCAAGCTACCGAGAGTATCTCGCCCGCACGGCAGAGCCTGGCAAGCTCCCCGTGACGTATTCGATATGCCAGACACAGTAACACTATAGTCACTTCTCAAAAATCTAAGTCAGAAGCTTCCACGTGACCCAGCATTTCTACTCAGCAAAGACATTTGTGCTCCTACGTTCATTGCAGTTCTTCATAGTAGCTAAAATCTGGGAATAACCCAAGGGTCCAAAAGCAGATGACTAGACAAAACACCGCAATACATACCCATCATGGAATACTACCCAGCTTTAAGGAAAGACAAAATCATGCAATTTAGTATCATGTAGGTTTAATAGGAGGGAATCACGCTGAGTGAGGTAAGAGGAGAAGGACAGATAGAAAAATAAAAACTAAGGTACACAGAAACATAGCACAGGAGTAACAAGTAATCCCAAACATTAAACCTGAGAACTGGTTTATAGAATTAAATTTACTGAGGAAGAGGGTGCTGAGAGGATCCTGAAACAATGGTGGAGGGAAGTGGACACTCCAGGGAAGGGTGTGAGGCTAAAACGTTGTATGCATGAAACCCTATCATGAATGAACAGTACTGTAAAGCCCAATGCTTCAAATATAGTCCTTAAAAAGAAGGTATGTAAGGGGGCTGGAGTGGATAGTACAGCGGGGAAGGCATTTGCCTTGCATGCAGCTGACCCGGGTTCGATTCCCAGCATCCCATAGGGTCCCCCAATCACTGCCAGGAGTCATTCCTGAGTGCAGAGCCAGGAGTAACGCCTAGTGTGACCAAAAAAAAAAAGAAGGTATGTAAATACACATACATATGTGTATAAAAGAGTGGGTCTAAAGAGAGAGAGAGAGAGAGAGAGAGAGAGAGAGAGAGAGAGAGAGAGTCGGTCTATATATGCCCAGCTCTGACCTTTCAAGGACCCATTAATGATGTGTCCCATCTTCTCTGAGCCCCAGGCAGGTTCTCCAGCAGGGTCCCACTCCATTTGCCCATCGTGGTCACATGCCTGCTAAGATGCCAACTCAAGCTCACTCACTTCCGGGGCCCCTGCTGGAAGGTCCTTTGATCATTCCCCAAATAAACGACGTGTCTCCAATCCTTTTCTCTTCTTGAGAAACCAAATGCAAGACACACACCAACCTTCTAGAAAGAGGATTTGTAACAGCCGTGGGCTATTGGCCCACTGGAAGCCTGTGTGTCCCTGGGGGGCTCGGAGTCTCTTCCAGGTACCGTTAAAGAGAAGAGGCACACTGCATCACTCTGTATTGATGGGAGAAGACTGCATCCAGAACAAGTCACTTTGACAGAATCCTAGCCGGCAGGGGTAGAATCTCATGAAATTTTAAGGACCAGAGGATGCTTAGTGCCTAATCAGAATCGAGAAGACATGCTCCCGATGAGACAGAAAGGTGTTCTCTGAGCGAACGGTATCATTCCCTATTTGCTTCTGAACGTTGAGGGGCACCTGTGAGCATGCTGGTCTAATGAGCGCAGGAAGGAGAGTTTGATGCACACTTGAGGTGGCATAAAATATTCGAGAGCCCGCAACTTAAAGGCTGCTCATCACATGGTTTCCAGACTGTTCCCATCTTTCCCGTCACTTAATGTCTTCCCGGGGTTAATGAAGTTGAGCAATGATTACAGGGCCAGTGAGTTGGTCTGGATTCTTCAGCGGCAGTGAAACCCTGTCACCCCTAGCAAGCCCCAAGTCCTGTGCTCTTTGCTAAAATCCTCACTCCCTTAGCCCAGCCTGAACCCAAGCACAATACAATCAGCTTCACCACCATCGAGCCTCGCCCCAAAGCAAATCACCACCCAGGAGAGTCCTTTCGGATTTGTTCTTAGAAATAAGTTGACGGGTGCTTCCTGGATTGTCCCCCATCTTTAGTATTTGCAGAAAGTCCTTTTGCATTGAACTTGTTTTTCTTGGGCGAATGAAGCCACATGAATGCACCAGGGACTCCCATTTTTCAGGGACTGAAAGAATTCAAATGGAGCTCATGTTTGCCATCCAAGATGTCCTCGGTGACCCAACCCTGACACACCTTTCCTGTGCCTCACCATCATTTCTTTCCCCTCTTCCCCAAGACCTGCCTCTTCTGTGTTCAGGAAACACAAAAATGTTTGCCTTTGGCAGATGTTGGCCCCCAAGATCCGGGGATCAGCTTAAGGGCTGCCTCATCTCAGCTAAGGTGCTACCTTCTCAGAAAGGCTTCCTCCAGGGTGGGGACAGATTACAGGGGTCTGACCCAGGTTTGATCTCCTAACTGTGCACCAGGACTCACCAAGGAGGCTCTGATTATCACATCCTCAGGCTCGAGCACTGAACTGCTGAGCCAACTGGCTACCTGGGGGAAGTAGCCTCCCCCAGGTCCCTGTGGGCATCACTTGGGAACCCCCACCTTAAAATAAACTCTGCCCCTTTCTACCACCCAACACCCCACCCACTTCCTTCCTATCCACACTCCTCAATCCACAATCATCTTGTCTGATTCTTCCAGCCAACACACTGTCATCCAAGGGAAGAAGTGAAAATAACCCAAGAGGCTACCTAAAGTTTTCATCTGGTAGTTCCTGGAAAGAGGCTTATCCAGAGGGTTTCCGTGACAGGTGAGGAAAGCCAGGAAGTCTGTCCTTAAGCGCACAGTGGATCTCATCTTGACCTCACATTGGAATCAACCTGGGAGCTTTCAAAGATTCCAATGGCTAGCGCTCACTCCTGAAGTTTGGGGGAATGAGTCAAGGAAAGATCTAGACTTGGGGTTTTATTTTTTTAACCATCCCAGATGATTACTGTGCACTGACATGTTTCTCAGAGAACCCTGCCTTTCTGTTTGTTTATATCAGAGCATGATGCTTATAGCCCCAATACAGCAGTGCATGGGGAAGTGACCAAATCTGAGTTTAGAACTCTATCTCCTAGATGCCTCCTGTTCTGCAGATAAACCTCCCTGATCTTCAAGCATGAGTTACTTTTTGCATGCTGCATCCTTCTGTGTTTGGAATCATTGTCTCTATGGAGTCTCTTCTGTTTTAAAAAGATATGGATCGCCAAATGGCAAATACGGATTGTAAATGCCAGATGGCAAATCTTCTCATTGTCTTGGGCTGCTGTCCAGGGATAAAATAGGTGAACTGACCGCCCCCCCCAAAGTATCAACACACTATCTTTATTCCTAATGGAGTTTCCTGGGTGTGCTGGGAAGGTGTCTCAACTGTAAGCAAGAAAAGTTTTAACCATATGGGATCTACCCAGAAAGATTTTATGAAAGAAACAGTATTTAGGGGATCTCAGAAAGAGGCATAGGAAGGAAGGAAGGAAGGAAGGAAGGAAGGAAGGAAGGAAGGAATGAAGGAAGGAAGGAAGGAAGGAAGGGGAGGAAAGCTGGAGGATGGGTGGGTATGAAAGAGCATCAATTAGAAGTACCCAGGCTGACATGCTGAATACCTGCATCTAATGGCATCCAAGGATTGGTCCAAGAGGACCTTAAAGTACATTCTTCCTTATAAGCATGCTCAACTTGGCATTTGACTGTTCAACTAAGCACCAGTACTGTGTTTGGTATGGGGATAGAGAGGTGATTAAAGTTACACTTTAATTAGGGGCAACAACAAATAAATAAAATAAATAAATAAATAAAATAGACAAATATAGGAAGGTTTTTATCTTTATTTATCTACAGAAGATCATAAGTGCCATGAAGAAGATCAGCACAGAGAAGGTGTGATGACCTCTGAGTTTAAAACAACCAGAAGGAATCGATCTAGGGCAGAATCTTGCTGGGAGGAGGCGTAAATGCCAATTCCCTGAAAACTATACATGAAGTGTTAGGAGAACAATTTTCTTTCGTTCAAGAACCTTACAACCCACCCCAGCATTTAGGGCCAAGCCTAGCATTGTGTAGGTACTGAGCAAATCTTCTCATTGTCTTGGGCTATATAGTCCAGGGATAAAATAGGCTAACTGACCCCCAAAAAGGATCCGTACACTATCTTTATGCCTGATGGGGTTTCCTGGGTGTGCTGGGAAGGTGTCTCAAGTGTAACCAAGAATAGAAAGGTCGCCTATCCCTTGCATGCAAGCAACATCACTAACTTGATCCACTTATGATCAAATCCAAATGTCACAGAGAAGGTTTCAATAGCTGGAACCCAATCAGGATCACCAAGGAACCTCTGCAATTTCATATTTTCTGTCTCCACCCTGGAACCTTGTTTAAAAAATCCAGGGTAGGGCCTGGGTTTCTTGATCTTTAGAAGAAAGAAAATGCCAGAAGATGGTTCTGACGTCCAGGCACTGTGGAAATAAGTTTCCTGAGAAACAAGATTGAGTCATTTCAACCAGTTCATGCCTTTACACATCCCAAAGTTTGAGTCTTGGATCCTAGGATGCTAAGTTCCCTGGGGACTCCAACTTAGCATTATTCCCAGCCACCAACTCTTGGAAGAAATTTCCAGAAGTGCCAGACTCTGTTGTTTAGACAGCATTTTGCAATTCAAGTTATGCCTAGACCCTCTCTCACACTGACTCTCTCCAAATCCCACTGGAAGCATTATTACTCTCTATTGTTTCTTACATATTTTTATTTTTAAATGTAACTTGATGTTTTTAAACGTTATTAATAGCCTTGTAAACCAAAAATAAAATAAAAAGATTGCTATCATAAATGGAGAATAGTCTCATTCTCTAAAATAGCCAGTAACCTCAAAGCGAATTCGATGAATAATAAACCAGGTTTGAAAGATCTACCTGCGTACTCTTGCCCCTCCCAAGTTCCTAAGCCTGAAGCATGCATTTGCTTGGTTGAAAAATAGAAATTAAAAAGTGTTAAGCCTTAAAGACATACCCACTCCAACTTGGGATTTTTCCCAGAATGAAAGAAAATTAAGGGGTAATAATCATTGCACGGTGTGATCTAAGGTGTCTCAGACACCCTGAACACTGTTTGTGGATTCTTATGTATACCCCTCTAGGGTAGCCAACATCTTTTTTGTTGATACCTAAACTAGTCTACAATGATAGCCGTAACAAACAAACAAACAAACAAACACAAAAACATATTAATGAAAGAACACTCTGGAAACTAGGGCTTAAGAAATTGTTGGCAGTCAGCTAAAGCAGAGAAATTCACTCTCTTCCTACCCTAAGTGTTCCCTAACAACTAACCAGCTATTGAGAAAGAGGAGATAAGATAATGGAAGGAAAACTTAGAGAAGAATCCTGGAGAGAGACTGGGGAAGATTCTGTGGCCGAGGCCCAGCTCCTCCTACCTGTTTCCTTTCTTGCTCTTCTTTCCATTCTTAGACCATCCTGAATGCCCTCTTCCTAGTTCTCAATTTTTGGGGGGACTGCATTTTCACAGAAGTTTTCTGGGGGAAAGGACCTTATCTTATGCATTCCAGCATCTTCAGTGCTTGGGGCCAAACCCAGCGGGCGATCAAACACAGGGGCTTGTTTGTTACAGACTTCATGGTCAAGGCAATGCAAGGACCAAATCACCTTCAGCAGAGCATGGTGACTTCGACTTCTGGCAGCCATAACTCAACTCCTCTTTCTTCCAGACCTTAAGCCTGTGGTTCCTAACACCTCCATGGGACTTCCTTACAGGGCCTTGAGATTTCCTGCCTAGGCTGTGGCTCAGAGCACACAGCTCACTAACACTACAGCAATGATATAAATTGGGGAACATCAATGCTACTTTATTGAATTTGTCTATGCAGCGGGGCTTTCTCTAAGGACCAACCAGGCTGGGTGCAGTGGGGTTGGTCATGGGGGGTGGCCGATGGAGCCATTTATGGGAGGTAGTTAACAACTGGCACATCTCTAAGAAGCAAACGCTTGCCTCCTGCGGGCAGATGTTAAAAATGATTCAACAGCGCTTTGCAAACAGTGACAATAACATGTTATGACTGATGACTGGGAGGGGAGAAAGTCAAGCTTCCTTAGAGCCCGGAAGAAGTGGTAAGGGAAATGTTTGCGGGACCAGTCACACTTGGCGATTCTCCAGAGGTGGCAGGGAGGTGGGATGTAGGTGGGTGGCCTTCTAGAACATACTGATCAAGTCTCATGTGTGGTGAGTACCTGGTGGGAGGGGCTAGTAACTAGATCACCCTCATCATCTCCAACATTTTTTTAATACCTAGTCCTGAGTGGGCTTTTCCGGATTCCCTGAGAACAAAAGCATTTTTAACAGATATTCTCAACCCCCAATGGGAGCTAGGTTGCCTGTTCAGAGCACAGGTCCCAAAGCCCTCATCCAGAAGTTTCTAATATGGAATATCTCTGGCTCAAGTGGGACTGCTGTGGGACATTGAAGAAAATGTGGATGGTCAAAACCAGGGTGAACGAATGGAAGGACCGAGGCCAAAGAAGATGCTCAAGAGTTCAAAGGACCCAGAACATTCCTCCCAACAAGGAATTATGGTCCAAATGGGAAAGAACCAGTTATGCATGCATGGGGTGTCAGCATAGGAAGTGGGTGTCCCCATTAGTCAAGACCCAGCAACGCCTCCTCTTCCATGAGCATCAAGCCCCCTTCTTGATGCCCACCTCTCTGTTTGGCACCTACCTCCAGGCCCAGGGCCCCCATCGCCCTGTTCCAGCAGGCCTCACTGCCCGCTTTCATTGTTTCTCCCTTGGGATCTAGGGTTCCTTGAGGGCAGGATCCGGTTCAGACCTGTCTCCAGCACCTCAGCCTGCCCACAGTGGCTCAATAATCACACCTTGGCTTAAATCTGTCTCAGCTCAAATGACATCTATCTGGAGTGTTGGCCCAGCCCCCAGTATCCCATCGGAACCCATTTTAATAGCCGCATGGAGTGTACCCCTCTGAACTGCGTCTGTGTATCGGTTTGCTTACTTTTCACGCATCCCAACATTTTTTTTTGGAAAGTACTTTTGTCAGGACCTCTGTCATCTCTGGACACTTAATAATCAAGAAGGGACAAAAAATTCCTGCTCCTCAGAGTTTGTGTACTGTGCGGGGAAGCCTGGAGGATAAGAAACACAATAGAAAGCCTAACGTGTCTAACGTGTCTAACGTGTGCAGTATTGATAAGCCCAGCGCAGAGATGGGAGGAGTGCGTGTGTGTATGATACTTTTATTCATCAGGCTGAATGTCTAGGACCCACTTTTCTGCTCCCCTTTAGCCCACACTCTCTGTGGTTGCTCTGCTTATAAAACAGGCACAGAGTAGGTGCTCAAGAAATAGCATCTAGCCCAATGGAACAGGAGAATCTGCCCTCCAACTATCAAGAGGGCTGAGAAGAGATGCTGATGTTTACGACCATCCCCTGGTCAGGGAGGACACCCAAAGTAAGAGTGCTGGGGTCAGCTGAAGGGATTTGAAGGATGGAGGTTCGCACCCTAGAGCTCACCCACTCCCACCCCACCCCACCCTACCTGATGATTCCTGCGTGTCCCACCCCCAGCCTCAACCGCCCAGACCCCTCCCCACTGGGGCACCCTCTCTCCCTTCCCAACTGCAGAGTTTAGTCTTCTAGACTTCTGCCTCCCTTTCCTCCCCGATCCCTCCCTTGCCAGCCCTTTCCAAAGGGGGTCCCGGGATGTCTAGGCGCGCGGTGGGGAGGGAGGAGGGGGGGTGCAGGGGCGTCACGCGGGGTCCCCGCCCCCAGCCCCCGTCGGGCGGGCGGGACACTGTCCCTTTAATAGACTCCCTCTGCCTGGCGCGCTGCGGCTGGGGAGTAAATTTCTCGCTGTCATCAGGTCGCGGGGAGAGGAGGAGGAGGAGGAGGAGTTTGTTAATGTTCAGTTTGTTCAGCGGGATCGATGTTTGCTGGTATCGCCTCGCCCTGTCTTGTGTGTGTGTGTGTGTGTGTGTGTGTGTGAGTGCGTGTGTGTGTGTGAGTGCGTGTGCGTGCGTTGTGTGTGTGTGTGCGCGCGCGCGCGCGTGTGGGTGCGCGTGTGCGTGTGCGCGCGTGTGCGCGCGTGTGTGCGCGTGTGTGTGCGTGTGCGCGTGTGCGCGCGTGTGTGTGTGTGTGTGCGTGTGTGTGTGCGTGTGTGTGTGTGTGTGTGTGTGTGTGTGTGTGTGAGTGGATGCCAGATTTTCTGTCTTTCCCAAACCCGCTCCTGTCCTCTCGCATATCACTCACAGCGCGGGCTCTGACAGCAGCACAAACCTCCGGTGACTGATCTCACTCCCCAGCCCGGATCCGCCATCGAGGAGGAGGAGGAGGAGGAGGACGAGGAGGAGGAGGAGGAGGAGGAGGAGGAGGAGGAGGAGGAGGAGGAGGAGGAGGAGGTGGAGGAGGAGGAGGAGGAGGAGGAGGAGGAGGAGGAGGAGGAGGAGGAGGAGGAGGAGGAGGAGGAGGAGGAGGAGGAGGAGGAGGGAAAGAAGAGAAGCAAGAAGAAGAAAAAGAAGAAACCACTACCTTCCCAGGATCGCCTTTTTTTGCCCCCTTATCTTGACGCGCGCGTGTGCGCCCCTCGCCCCTGCCCACCGAACCTGGTCTTGGATGTTTAATAAAGAAATCAAGTGTCTCCACAGTCACAAAAAAAAAAAAGAAAAAAAAAATCCAACCCCCCACCAAAAAAAAAAATTTTTTTTTTTGCCTCCAAAAAGCCAAAACAGAAAGAGAGAAAGAGAGAGAGAGAGAGAAAGAGAAAATCCCCCCCAAACAAACAAACAAACCAGGCAGAACCAACCTCTACTTCCACCCAGCCAGCCGGCACCAGCCACCCGTGTCCGCCGCCCGGAGAGGGGGGTCTCGGGCGGCCCGCGGCGGAGGAGTTGCCAGGGGGGCTCGCCGGGGGCGCGGAGGCCGAGCGACGCCCTCGGAGCCGGCGGGCGAGCGACACAGCGGCCCCCGCGCGCGCGGCTCGGCTCGGGGCTGGGCGCCGGCGGTGGCACCGGAGCGGCGCAGAGCGATGCCAAGGAGGAAACAGCACGCACCCAAGCGGGCGGCAGGTAAGGGAACCCTCCGGAACCCCGGGCGCCGGGCCGGGCCGGGCCCGAGCCGCCGCGCGCCCCGGGGCGCCCCGGGCCGGCGCCCCCGGCCCCCCACGGGCTCGCGGGGGTGGGGGACTGGGCTCGGGGCGCCCCTCGGGGTCGCGGCTCGGCACCCGCCACCCGCCGCCCCTCGCCGCCGATCCTCCCCTCTGCGAGGCTCCCGGCAGGGGTGGGGGTGGGGGGCAGTGAGCCCACCGAGCCTTCCCTCCTTAAACTTTTTTCCCTCCACCCGCTACCCCACCCCGAACTTTCTCCCAGTCAGTTTCTCTGCCTCGCTCGGGCCGAAGTTGGGTGGAGGATTCGGGGTGCGGGGTAGGGAGTCAAGCCCGGCCGCGGTCCCCCTGGGCCGCCACCCACCACCACCACCACCCCCCCCCATCATCCCTCGGCGTGGTCATCTGGCCTCCCGCGCGCGCGACACTGCCCCCCCCACCTCCCCCCCGCCGAGCTGGGGTTCTCGAGGGTGGGTGGGTGGGTGGGTGGCGGGGGGACCCCGAAGTGAAAGGAACCCGCAGGCCGGGCTGGGGCTTCTTCTTTCGGGGCTGGCGTGTGTGGGGGGCCCCGCGGGGCGAGCTGGCTTTGATCGCCAAGGTGGAAAAACACCACCCCAGGAAAAGGACTCAACCTTGGAATCTGTTTTCTGAAAGAATGCACGCTCTGCAATCTCTCTCTCTCTCTCGGAAATCGAATCAACACCGCTGCTCCCTTCTTTTTCAAAATTAAAAAATAAGAAAAAAAAGGGTGTGTGGGGGGATACCCCGAAGAGCAGGAATGCTTGAGTCAGCTCTGCCTTTTTCTTTGCCCAGAAAGAGTTGGAAACTTTGTCCATTGATTGGTATGGTAGGAACTATCCCATCGGAATACTGACCACCCAGCCCCCCCAAAAAGAGAGGAACAGGTTAATAGATCAGTACAATAAGGTCTTCTAAAGGGATTTTTTTCCCCCTTTTGGGTTGCTTAATTGCTTTTTTAATAGTATGCTGGGGTTTTGTTTCTCGGAAGTGTAATATGAAAGTTCATTTTTCTCCTGCCAGACCCGAAAAATCAGCTTTCCACTTGATTGCTAGTTTTGATTTGACATTTGATTGATCACCTGTCATCTCGCTGCCTTTGATCTATTCATTCTTGATATATATCAATAAATCACTCACCATGGTAACTCAGAGTGCCAGTGACGCAAGGCTTGCCCTCTAGATTCAGAGCCAGACACGCACAATTATTATCTTGTTTGGCTTTTAATGTGGGCGTTTTTATTTCTTTGTGTCCTTTAGTTGAATCAGGGCTTTATGGAGAAGCTGAAGTTTTTTTTTCTCCCCCTCTCTCTCTGTCTTTACCCTCGGGCTGGCGGTAGCATCCCTGGAGCCCATCCTCCTGCAAACCCAGGAGATAGCATTCGTCTCTGCACGGCACAAGGCAGAAGTTGCCCAGAACACTTTCAGAAACTTTGCAAAGCCCCCCTTGGAACAAAGGCAAAGTTAGTGACACATCTTGGCGAAGCGGGGGAGTTTGAGTCTGGACAGGCTGGGCCCCCGAGCTCATCTTCCTCTGTGGCCTGCTTCCAGTCCAAGTGCTCAGAAATAGCCCCTCAACCTCCCTGGCAAGACAGAATCGCTTCCTCCACCGCCACGGCGTATAGGTTGATTCAGATGGTGTGCGGAAATCTCACCGATAAACCTCTGGTTTCTGTCTTTCCCAACGGTTTCCCCAAGAGCAAAATAATTCGAATATTTTAGGTGCCTGGTCAGGGAGGTGTGTTCCTTCTGGTCCACTCAGGGTACCTCTCATGAAAGCAATTTCTCTCTTCCACCCCTGACCCCTTTCCTCCACTGAGCTTACTTATTTTGTCAAACTTGGATTGCTTTGCCATCTGACAGCATTGGGCTGTGCGCTGGTCTCCAGGACTCAGGAGGTGTAAGCCTGCTCTGGCTGGTTCTGACAACATAAGTTTAAGTGTAGCTAGATTATTAGAGATAACATCCTTATTGTTGTCCCAAAAGAAAACCCTGGGCAAGAGGCCAGCAAGAAGTGATACTGCCTTGAAAATCACTCTCCACCCCCCCCACCCCCACCCCTTGTTGTTCCGGTAAAGGCCATCACAACTCAACTAGGCAGTAATTTAAATTACCAGAATGACTGGACATGTCTCCTTTAGTAAATTCATTACCAAAAGTGCATTGCTCAGAATCGCACTCCTTTGATTAATAATTATCCCCTGGTCAATGAGGATCCAGGTGTAGGGAACAGAATGGTGGATCACATTATTTAGATGAGATCCTTTTCATTAAGCGGCTATCTATGGGTGCCGGTGTATTTATTTGCCGCCGTGCTTGTGTGTATGGATTGTAGAAAGTTGTGATTGGAGTTGCAGTCTCTGGCCTGTTGTCTTACCCAGTGCCTTGATGTTTGCTCTCATGGCTTTTATTATTTTCACCAGGAGATGTGAAGATGTTTGTCAAAATGAAAGGAAATAAATAATCGATGTCGGGCATGAGGGAGGCCGTTAGCAGGGTCCCTTTACTGACTCACAGATTGCGGAAGCAGAGATTTTTTTTTTTAAGCAATGCTTTCTGCATCTCAAATTGTTGTCCATGCTGTATTCAGTTTGAGCCGAGGTAGTTGTTCACCCGTAAAGTTAGTCACTGGGTCCTTGAAGCCGTTCTTCACATCCGAGGAAGGGAAGAAGGTGAATTCGAGAGCTGTGACCGTACTAACTTTTATCACTGCTTAAAATTAAACACAATGCACAACTGTAAGTAATTACTCCCATGGACTCATGTTGAAAGCTCAGTTTCTAGCTTGATTAATGAATAATGTACGATAGAAAAAGCCTCCGAGTGAATCGGAGCTCTCCAGTCTCCCAAGAACTGTTGGAGGCAATTTGATTCCTTCGCATTATTAGTTTTAAGTTCTATGTTTCAAGGAATCAATTACAGAACTTTCTAATAAAGCAGGTATCCAGATGGAATGAAGGAGATGATATTCTAAGTGATGGGGAATTTGAGTCTTTATTTGCTGGATTGCCCCCCCCTTCCTCGGAGTCGGGGTGTGAGGTAAGCAGTTCTCTTTAAAGAAACAGCCAAGTCAGAACATTTCCCTCTGAAATGTCATTCTTCCTGACTTTCTAAAGCTCTGCTGTTTCACCAGACTCTCACTTCAGGCAAGGAAAAAAAAAATTTTAAAAAAAGTTGAGAGAGCAGCCTCCAGGCCCCCAGGGGGGTTCGCCTTGGCTGCCTGTATGCCGGCACCCTTGGGTGCGTGTTTCATACTCCCAAAAACGCACTGACTTTTACCTGTGACTCTGGCAGGATTTTGTACCAGCTTCTTTCCATCCTATTCGTTTTGGAGCAGATGACAGAAAGGTAAAATAAAACAGAGCAGTATTTTGATGTGTTGATATTTTCCAGGACAGGGAGTAGTTAAAAATGTAAGATTGTAGAGTTGTACTCCTTCTATTTTCGGCGATCTATCACAGTCTCGGTACTCACACGGGTGATACGTATTTTAGTTCACCGGGCTGAACTATTGTCATAGGATAATGTCAACCAACTGTACTAGAATGCAAAATCTCTGGGAATCGTATACATGCGAATGCATTTGTAAGTTACAGGAGCCAGGCTGGCTCCAGCCCACCCAGGGAAAGGAATGATTCTCTCAGCCCTGGCTTTCTGAGAGCCCCGATCTGGCCTGGCAGGAAAGAACAGCTCCCCCCGCCCCCAATTTATTTTGTTTATTTAATATGGAGATGAATAATGCAGATTTTGTTTTCATGGATGTCCTTGTGTGGCAGTAAACATTAGACTATTAGCAATCATTACTTAAAAGTTGCAATTTGCACCTTAATAGCACAGGTTATTTACATGGGAAACATATTCAGCTGGGACAATTCTTACTACCTCCGTGAGTGGAGATGACCTCAGAACCTTCTTTTCCGTCTCCTGATAGTGATGTGGAGGTGAATGGGGTGGGGGGGGGGGAGGGAATCACAGCAGGTGGGGGTGCTGGCCACTCTGAGAGGGGGGTGAAACTTACTTTGGACTGGGAAGTGGGGCTCCCTTTGGGACCAAGTGGCAGGACTGGAGTTCAAGGCCCTGACGCTCTCACTTTGTTCAGACAGACTTCACAAGGCCAAGTTTGCCTCTTGAACATTGAAGCGCCGGCTTCCAGCGGTGTCTTCTCTTGAACCCACTCAGTCTGATTTTAACAGCTGAATGGGACAAACACACACATGCACTCACAAGATCCCTCCCCCAGGGGTCAACCCGAACTGTTCGAGTTATTTGAGGCAGATTCCTGAGAAAGGAAGGGCAGGTACCTTGAAATCACATCTTCCCCGAGGTGTTTGGGAGGGAAATTGATTACCAAAGTGGTCCTAATCTGGCTGCCCTATCTCTCTCCCTCCTCCTACCCCTCACCTCAGCCCTAACGCGCCACACTGAATGGGACATCTCAAAAGCCCATCTGTTTTCGGCATTTATTGATTTCACTTTTTAATCTGCCATATCAGGACACAATACATTAACCCTAATCAGCAGATGGCGAATGACAGTCTATGCAAGCAAGCAGAGCCAGGGCTGGGGGCTTCAAGAAACTTCCAGACTCGGAAAGTCTTCTTGAGACTTGGGGTTGGATATTGGGGCCTGCTTTTTTTGTGGGGGGTAGCCTGGAAAAGCATTCCTCACAATTAGTTTGTGTTTCTTTTTCACTCCCTGGTATATTCTTTCTTTTCCCTCACCTTAATTCTACTGATAGGTATGGGTAGAATTGGCCCTGCAGACCCCAGGAATACCCCCTAAGCGTCCGTAGCACGTGGGTCCCTGAGGCCTCTTGCTCTTTATCACTGATCTCCAACGGAGGTGGATGCTGTCGTTTATCCCAGCTCCTTCCTCTGGCATTGGACAGAATTTCTCCAATTGGATGATACCTGGGTTCATCTGTTTATGTTCCCTGTGGCTAGGGAATTGCCCTCTCAGTTGAACAGGTTTTCAGGGGACCACTGAGCCTGACATTATTTAAAGCCATTGCAACGATGCTGCATTTGGGCTCACTGCAGCTGAGCTGAAGAAAATTGAGGCAGGAAAAATAAAAAAATAAAAAAAAAACTTAGACCTGTTCCTGGGGCACTGGGTCTGGAATTAGCCGGCAGGAGTGGAATATCCTGGGTAAGGCTTTCCTGGTATCACTGTAGTATTTGTACCATCAATTTTATTTAGGGATGTCGTGGTCTAGGGACACTCAGCCACTATTTCAAAGGCCATGCCTGTCATCCCTTCCCCCCCAGCCCCCTTTAAAAAATACCGACTTGCCTAGCAAATTCTATATTAAGGCATACACAGAGTATCATTTTCGCTTGATGTAAAGTCAGTTGGAAATACATTAAACTAACAGTTAGAGAGTGTCTTTGCATCACTTCCCTGAAGCACTGCTTTTTCATTACATATTTAATTACAATCAAATTGAGCGACTTTTATAAAAAAAAAGTCACAGTAGTATTAAAAGAAGCTTGGCACACAAATAGTTTTATTGCTTTGCCAGTGGAGAATGCCGTTCTGTTTTTCTTTCTTGGTAGGAAATTTATTTTTCCTTTTCGAAGGTTGTGATGGATGCAGACGGTCTGTCTCCTTCTAGAGGCTGTACCTCAGGAAATGGGTACCCCGGGAAATGGCCTGCTTCTCCCCTCTTGCACCCTAATTACCCTGCAAGAGGCTTTTCTAGTCAATCTGCTAGTAATTTGTACCCGTTTGCATTTTCTTTATGATTTTCTGTTTCCAAGTTGGGTGTCAAGGTCGTCGTTGTCAAATTCCTTAAGTGACCTTTAGCGACCAGCTCTTGATTATGAAGGAGCTTAGTCATTCTAACCACAAGGAATCCTCCCTGCCCTGCCGAGGTGGTGTGGGCTTGGTTACCTGCGTGCGGCGGTCGGAGGTTCAGGTCAGGAAAAACACCGTCTCTTCTCACGTCTCCATCATCTGGCTAAAGCTGCTTGTACGGAGTTTACAATCTCTTCCTTTCCTCCTCTAAGACAGCCTCTTTGCTGCTTATTGGAGAAACTTTTTCAGGGCAGAGGCCTGGGAGCGCCGAGAGAGGGCTCTTCTAGATACAACGGATCTTTAAGAAGTCATCATAAAAATCTGTGACATTAGAACCCAAAGGCGCTCTCTGAGGCTGTCTGCAGCTCCACGGAGAGCCTGGGGGTTGGCGTTGAAACTTGGATGTGAAGCTGCACTTTCTCCAGCCATGTGGCCATGGCCTTAATTTATCAGAGATGCAGCAAGAGGAGATCTGTACCCCCACACACGGACACTCCGAAAAGGAATCTGAGATGCAGGGGCTGGGGAATTGCTGAGAGATTTGTTTCCCAAGGTAAACTCCTCAGGTTAAATCATTAAACAATTCAGAGAGACTCGAGAATCATGAAAATGGCCACATGGTATGGCCATCGGTTGCCTCTCTCAATCTTCTGCCCACCCAGAGATGGGAAAAGCTGTCCACTGGGCACCTTCAAATATTTGGGGATGTCTTGAGTTGTTTAAAATGTTAGAAATTAAAATGCAGGAGGCGCAGCTAGATAATCCTATTACTACTCTCTCTGTATTATTTAGTGATGCTTAACAACAGGGAAATGCAGGAAGCAAAAGTTTCAGAGATAATGAGCTTAGAGAAATTACAGGAAGGGGGGGGGAAGTACCTGGATCCTATTTGAAAGCATTTGTCTTGAATTTTGTTCCTCTCAATGAGAGTTTCCATCCCTTCGGTGTGATTTTCAAAAACAAATGCGTTGTCTCCATTCCCACTAGCCCAGGCTGAAAAGGTTCGAGTAAAGTCACCGTGGAAGGCCACAGACGCAGGCCATTAAAAAGAGGTACATCACTTGAAAAATAACAAGAGTTTTCCCCAATCCAGTGTGGCATGCAGACAAAAAGGGAGACCTCAGCAAGCTTTCTAATATAGCTATCATCAGGGTTCAAGCTGGAAAACTTTGTTTCGGCAGGCTACGAAAGAAATAACTCTGCATTTTAGCTCAGCACTCCCCCTTGGCAAAGGAGAGGCAGTGAGGCAGGCAAGATTTTTTTTTTTTTAAGGAGCTTTTAGCTCTTTTGCATCTCTCTCCAAAGACTAATTTAATTGAAAAGCGGTAGTGTCCATTTATGCTAAAGGAAAGGCCTCGTGTTTTCATAAAGCTTAGACACTAAGGTGGGTTTTAAAAAAAAAATTTTTTTTTTAAAAACCCATGTTCAGTAGTTTCTGTGAGTACAAAAATGAAGATGACTGGTCTTAATTAGTTGAGTGCTTTCAGAATCAAATGAATACTCTAAAGTCACCCCAGCTTTCCAGCCTTAAAGATCTATCTAAGTCATTTCGATGGAAGTGGTGCAGTTTCGACACGAAGGTGGGCTACACTACAGTTGTGGTTTTTCATGACAATAGTTCCAAAAATCAGAATGAAATTAAAAAAAAAATACAACGACCGAGAGCTGGCTGCAGCCCTTCTTATTTGTAATGAGTTTGGAAGAAACTTCTCTCAGGCTTTACTGCATCATGGAAAATCCACGAAATCTGGCGACATGAGAGATATAAAAAGATGATGGGGCCAAGATCTTCTCGAGGGGGGGGAGAAACTGCTTGTGTAAGTGAGAGCAAAGACACATCCGTATTTCTATACAAACTGTAAGGGGCGCCGTCGGAATCGTTTCAATTTGTCAGGTCTTGAGGATTTTCTCTCTGTGTAAAACCCCTGCTCCTCCAACCCCCCCCCGCCCCCCATGTATTCCCCCGGGAAACATGAATAGCTTCTGGGCTAAGACAATGCTGGAGAGAAGAGTTCAATCTCTCCTCTCTTATGTACAGAAGAAACGCCAAAATGAAAAGCTATGAGTGTGTTTTTATATCTGAATCGCCTTTGGCTATTTTCCTTTATTAGAAAGTTGGGTACGTGGCTTTGCACTTCTTCCTGTTTCCTCCCAGGAGATGAGCTTTTAGGATGAGGTTGGAGCTGTGGAATAAAAGGAAGTGACATGGGGTTGGGACTCAGCTTTGCCCAGACAGAGGTCCTGGCTCAGCTGGCGAGACTAAAGCATCCTCAAAGGAACAGGACTTCCGACTCAGACTGACCCCACTCCAATCCTGAGTTTACTTCGTTGGGGCCATGGAGAGCTGGACCAGCTGTTCCCTGCCCCGCCCCCTGCTTTCCAAACTCTAAAATCGGGGTGACCAAACATCTCCCGCCCCAGAGTTTGGAGAAGAATCGCTGGAGAGGCGGGTGGGCTTGGGCACTGAGACTTATCTCAGTTTTATCCATGACAATTTATACTAGTGGGGATGATATGGTGAACCTCCCAGTTATCAAAGAACTAGGGGTTCTGACCCTGAAAGTTGCCACACACAGGCACGTTTTGACTTGTTGAAACTGAAAATACACTGGCCCAATCGGGTGTTATCATCTTCTCCTGCTAAACCCTGTACCATCTCAAAAAAAAAAAAAGAATTACATATATTATATTTTTTTTTCCCTGGCTGAAACAGTTCTAGAAGAAACACGGCACCGGCAGCAACTCTAACAACAGACCCGGTGACATCTGCTGACTTGCTCACAGATGCTGGGGCTCATTCACATTCAGTGAAACAGCAGTAATTGCCGGAATTCCTACTACGTGCCAGATCCTGTTCTGGTCCCTGAGGTTCCAGGGGTTAATAGAATGAGGGTGATCCCTCGGGATCTCGCCTTCTGGTGGCGTGGCGGGGAACTAGAGCGCATACAAGGAAAATTATAATTTTGGAAGGAAAAGGGCATATTTTTGTATAGGGGGGAAACTTGCGGGAGGGCGAAAGTTTTCTAAAAACGACATTACTGGTGAGACCACATAAGGATGGGGTCGGGGCAGCACCAGCGTGAGGGTCACCCTTTCCTTGAGTGGGAGTCCCCATCCTGATCACGCCCCTGTGTGTTCCCTGCTCTTGGCCTCGAGCTAACATGCAGAGTAGCTCGTTCAAGTTCATGTCGTGCTGAGCTGCGGGTTTAAACTCCTGCTCCCCAGACGCTTGCGCCTGGCTCTCTCCTGACCTTTCATGCAGAGGAGGCCTTTTGATTTGCCAGGGAAGGACCTTTGATCTCCCTTATTCTTCCCCTCTCTCTGCTGCTGTCGCGGAGGCCGTAGGGGTGGTCCTGGGAACAATGGCAGAGGGTACTGCTGCCTTGAGTAGCCTGTCCACCCCGAGTCACCAGGCCACGGGGCATACATGAGGTCAGCCCTGCCCTCCTGTGTATATCCGGGGTTCATGTGTCTGTCTGGCTGACACACACGCTGCCCCTTTTCACCTGCAAGGCTCTGGGTCCAGACCTCGGTGCTGAGATCATGATGCCACAGGAGAGAAAGCGTCCCTGCCTCTGTGTAGACGCTTGGGAGAAGATCACCCAAAGGCAGAGAGCAGAATTGGGAATACCCTGCATAGAAGTGGCATGCATTCGAGGGGAAGAGCGTAGTGGGTGGGCCGCCACTGGTCAGGAGGAGCACCCCCACCCAGGTGCTAAGGACTGATCAGACCTGAACCAAAAGGGCAGGGCCTAGCTGCCACAGACCTGGGGTGGGGGGTGGGGTGGGGGACACCGTCCAGGCTGCGGGCTAAATGCCAAGACCCCACAAGCTGGGGTTGATGCGTGCTGGCAAGTGGAGGCTGCAGCCAACCAGACAGGAAACAGACACAAGAAAGGAGCCGGGAGATGCAGGTTGGCTGGGGTGCAAGTGGGGAGGCAAGCTACTCATGTGTAGCCTTCAAGCTCTGATCCCTGGGGTGCTAAGGGGACACTGGGGTGCCCTGGATGGATTCCGGCATGGATTGGCTGTGATCTGGTGACGAGTAGAACCTGGCCACTTGGTTAGATTACGGAGGTGGTGGTTGACTTGGGCACATCCCTCCATCCTGGCTGCCCCCTCCCAATCCACTTGCCTAACACCCCAGGGAGGTGAGGGTGATACTGAGTCATGGGGGAGGAGCATGCAAATACAGACAGTTAGGGGAGGGAGGTACTGGGTCTGGTTGGAAGTTCGGTAGCCCTCATGGGCACATGCTGTGTGGAGCTGGGGCCCTGCTAGGAGCTGCTCCAACTTTACGAGCTTACAGTGCATGTTGAGGGGAGTCCCCTAGCCTTGTGTGCCTCCATTTCCCCATTTGACAAATGGGAGTGCTAGATTTTCCCTTCTCTTGTGGTTGGGCCAATTGGGGGAAGGATAGGGAACACCCTGGATTCAGCGCCTGGTCCTCACCCAACATCGTGCCACCACGAAACAGCAGGCTCACCCCCATCCTGCCACCATGGGACAGCTGGCTCATCCCCACAGGAATGCTGTTCAGAGAGGACTCCCAGGGAAATTGAGGCACTTGAATAGGCCTTTTGTACTATTAGGCTCTGAGTACTTTTCAACCCATGATTGTTCGACCTTGTCAGTAAATGCATGAAAACTTGACCCAGAGCATTGCTCTGTCCAGTAATTTGATTCTTCACACTCTCAAGGATCTCCTTTAAACCCCTCATTTCGTAGAAGGCCGAGGGACAGGCTCCAGCTCCACCATGATCACAGCTGCCCTTTGAGTTCGAGCATTTATTTACTTGGGAAATATTAAGGACCAGAAAGACCTATGGCAGCTGAGAACTTGGATGACGTTCATCCCAACATCACCCATACCCCCTCCCAGATGTGCATCCCCCGTTCAGCCTTGATTCCTTATGCATCCTCCAGGGGGCGTCTCTTAAAAGCCCAGTGCTGAGGCTCCTTGGTCTGCAAGACTGGAAAGTATTACAGATGCGGCAAAGGGTTTGGGATCCCTGGTTTTGGACTGCTGGTGTTGGCCCCTCCTAGCCTACTCCCCAGCACCCTGTTCCCAGGGGCCTACAGGTGCTCGCGACAGCCTCTCCTCTCCACATCAGACCTGGCTCCTCCCAGAGGCCCAAAGACCCAAGGCTGGCGGTGTTAGTCTCTTCATGCACAACATCACCCGCCTTTGGAGAAGTGACTGAGGGGGCAGAAGGGATGCGGGTGGCTGGGAAGTCAGCACTCGACAGATCGATGGATGTGGGGTACACCAACCCTTGGCACCTCCTTCCTGGGGAATGTGTTTAGAAAAAAACCCTGCAACCATCCCAGAGATCGTTTCAGGGTTAAGGCTCATCTGTTGCATGCGGATGACCCAGATTCGCATCCCTGGCACCACACATGGTGCCCTAACCAGCTACAGGACTGATCCCGAGCACGGAGCCCAACCTCTTTCCTATCAGCACACCAGCACCCGGACAAGTGGTGAGACAGATTGTTTCTCCCAATGGGCCAGGTCTCCCCAGTGTGACCATGCACCCCTTTACCTCTCAGACTTCCAATCAGCTTGTGAGCTAAGGGACATGAACAAAAAGGCTCAACTACTCTGGCTTTCCCAGGATGTACTGTAATCACCCAGAGAGTGGGCGGAGGGTGGCGCCATATATAGGGTAAGCATCCGGTATAGGCAGGTACCAGGTAATGGGTAAGTGTTATGGATAGTGTAGGTACCAGGTATAGGGTAGGTACCAAGTATAGATTAAGTGCCTGTTACAGAGTAGGTATCAGGTATAGTTATAGGTGCCAGGTGTAAGGTAAGTTCCAGGTATAGGTAGGTACCAGGTATAGGATAAGCACCAGATACAGGGCCAGCCTGCGGGAAATTGGACTTTCAAGCCTCCCAGCACCGTGCATGTCTGATTCCTTGACCAGTAACAGAGGATCCTAAAAGCTCTTGTTTGCGTGGTTGGGAGTCAGAGAGCACCAACCCGCAGAGCATTGAGAGTGGGTCTCTTGCAGTCAGGGTTTAACCTGTGCCTCTGAGTGGGTGCCCTAAACAGGAGCTGGTATCCTCTCTGTGGCCACAGCGCTCAGCCCTCAGTAGCATTCCTGCAGGGCATGAATGATGAGAATGTGGTTGTTAGGAGTCACAGCGAGAAAAGCCGGGCGATGCGAGTGACTTGAGGGGCCACAGGGCATGCTCTCCTGCCAGCTGTCCTCTCTGCCCCAGTCTACCAGGGCATGAGTGCAGTTTTCAGGGGGGAAGCTTCTAGTTGCTCCTGGACAGTTCAAAAGCCTGAGTTACCTCTTGGAGTCCCCCTGGGCTTCCAGACCACTCCTATGACAGTTCGAAGCATCCTACTTAAAACATAGCGTTCCAATAACACACAGTGAAAACAACGGCCTTTTATGCAAAATCCTTGCTAGTGACACGCCCAGTGATTCCATCATAAGGATGTCTCTTCGGGGGCTTACCCTGTCTTAAACACCCCTTTCATGCTTGTTTATCAGAAAGAGCAGACCTTGAAGACTTTAGCAACCAGCAGCATCTGGTAAACGTGATGCTGGCATGAAATCTTCAGTGCCATCCTTGATGGCACATGGCACAGATTTTTCTCGGGAATGCCAAGTTTCATTCCTAAAAAAACTGTTTAAGTCAGTGGAAGAGAAGACCGTGGTAAAGAAAGCAACAGTTGGGGGGAGGCAGTTGCCCCAGCCCAAGGCGTCCTTGACTGAACTTGAGCATGTGGTAGGAGGTTGGGATTGAGGATTCACCAGCCAGATGTCAGGAGGGGCTGCCAGCTCGCACTCAGGTCAAAGAAACGCCCAGAAAACAGACTTTCATTCAAATTTCCTCCTGGGATCTCAGAAAGAAACTCAGGAAAGCCTTTATTGACCCAGAAAATTTTTGCAGAATACAGAGGGACTGGGGAATATGGTTTGAAATCTGCATCTGGAATAGAGTGGTGGTTCTCCCCCTCTGTTGGTTTGCCCAAGAGCTTGTTGAAATGGGAGCATGCAAAATGAAATGTGAGCAGGCCAAAGCCTAAGAGTTCTCATAGAATGTGTGACCTCTAGATTCTGCACTGATTTGGAAGGTGGAGGTGCCCCCAGTGCTCAGGAGCCCTAGAGGTCATACCCAGTGATAAACACCCAGCTCTGAAGTCCTGATGGTTCAGTTCCGGGGCTGGGTGAGGTGAGGGTCACTCAGGTCTAGCTATGCAGGAAGCCGCCAGCACCATACCTGCCTGGCAGTGTTCAGGAGACTCTGCCATGCCAGGGATCTGACTGGGGGCCCAGCACATGCAAGGCATCCACTCCTGCCTCTTGAGTTCTCTGCTTGGCCCCAGGAATTTGTGTTTTAAGCATCAACACAGTTTTGAATTATAAGCTACAGAAACAAATTCAAGCTCCATTTCTCTACCTTCTCCTCTTCAACCTCTCTCTCTCTTTCTCTCTCTCTTGCGTACTCGCTCACTTGCTCACTCTCTTACAAATGCCCAGACACTTCCAGCATCTTGACAATTATTTGAGAGCTTCATTTTCACTTTTCCATTCTTTTGTGCATGGGGGAAAAAATTTAAAAAAAAAAAACAACAACCCAAGTCTCTCTTTTTGCTTCGACTCTCTCTTGACCATGGTATATATTTTCATAATTGTTGTGGGGGGCACTTATCGCTGATGTGTTCAGCAGGGAAATGCATTCCTACAGACACCATCTACCTAGTCAGAGCACTAGACATCAGAGCCCAGAGAATCCCTGAGTTAAGAAAGATAAAGAAAAAAAAAAAACACCGGATAAAGGTGGGTGTCTGGATGCCACCCAGATACCAGAGTCAAGAGACAGAAAAGAAAGAAGAGGAATTGCAAAGACTTAATTTATCGTGTGTGTGTGTGTGTGTGTGTGTGTGTGTGTGTGTGTATGTGTTTGGGCGCGTGCATACATGTGCGTGCGGGTGGAGGTTAGAGTGGGGGAGGCACTCCCAGCAGTGCTTAGGGACCACATGTGGTACTGGGAACGGACACAGGGTTGACCTACTGTAAGACCAGCCTCTTATCCCTGACTCTATTTCTTCAGCCTGAAATTTGCTCCCTTAATTCTTAGGCTCTACAGCTCTAGAACCCCCTAGGAAACAGCTGTTTTGTTCTTTGGACCCTCCTGCACTGATCCTATTACTCTTTCTTGCCTGTCCACAGTGATTCCTCTTCTTTCTTCATCACTTCTCACTTTTCCTTCCCGATTCCTCCCTTTCTGTCTAGCGTTCCTCCTTTTCTTCCCAGGGTACAGGACTAATCATGATGATGGGCATGGTGAAGATGACACTCGTCAAAACTGTCTTTGTCCTCAGGGCTACTCTTTGACATAAAAGACAGTTTAACTCAATTGTTTCCACCTCTCATTCACATCTAACAGCTTTTCTTCTCTCTCTCTCTCTCTCTCTCTCTCTCTCTCTCTCTCTCTCTCTCTCTCTCTCTTTGCTTTTTGGGTCACACCTAGCGATGCTCAGGAAGGTTACTCCTGATTGTGCACTCAGGAATTCATTTCATCAGGAATTACTCCTCATGGTGCTCGGGGGATCATATGGGATGCTGGGAATCGAACCCAGGTCAGCCGCATGCAAGGCAAATGCCCTATCCGCTGTACTATCGCTCCAGACCCACATCTAACAGCTTTGAATAGTCTCTTCTTACACATCCCAGGGCCTGATGATTATCATTGTTGGTCCAGTGGGTAGAGGAATAAGTCAAGTTCTGGACATTTCAAGCATCTTGAAGAAGATCATCCAAAATCTTAAATGGGCCATTGAAACCAGCTCTTCCTGTCAGAACACAAGTCCTCTGACATCATGTTTCACTGTTTCTTCCTTTATTTAATGCTTAGGAGCAATGAGTCAAGTACATACCCACAGCCTTGTCCAGCTACATACAGACCCAGGACCTGAACTGAAATTTGGCATTTCCTCCAGGTTGAAGTAAGCCAAGTGTGGCAAGAAAACAAACAAGCAAACACACACACACACACACACACACACACACACACACACACAAGCAAACAAAACTTTTGCTTTTCTAAATTTATAACTCCTGTCTTTAGGAGCTAAGATTATTTTTTTGAGCAGGATTTCTAGGACTGGAGAGATAAACTCAACAGTCACAGCCCATGCTTTGCATGCTAGAGACTCAGGTCCATGGAATGGGACCCCCACACTAAAAGAGATTTTCTCAAAAGTTTTCCTGAATGGGATTTTCCTAAGTTCATTCTGTCTTATGAAAGAAAATCATATGTGGAAGTGGGAGGGGAACCCCCATCATGGTCCCTCCGGAGTGTCTCCATAAGTTTGCCCACTCACTTCCTAGAGCAATGTGGGGGGTGTGTCCTGATGTCAGCCTCTGTTCCCCATAAATCTCTTAGCTCTCCATCGCTCTTCCTGACCATCAGAAATGCAGGGCATATGCTATGGTGCAGTCTGTTACTTATTCAGCACATGGAAACTCCTCTCCAGGTTCTCCCTATTGAGTCCTTTATTCATATGGTTGGGTCTCGAAAGGTGCTTCTTACTTGTAAGAATTTAATTAACGGTCACACTTGAGAACTCTGAAGTCTCGGGCAAACAAAATAATCACAGAATCCAAGGAACTGCATCTAATGAGGGGGCGATAGAACAACAAAAAATATAGTAGGATATATATATATGTATATATATATTCTATATAATATATATTAGAGAAAATATCAACAAGTAATTTTTGTTGTGGGCAGTAGGTTGTTGGCTTTTTTTCTACAGATTACTGTTACATATATATTTTTTAATAAGTGACATTTTGAGACAAAATTTTATTTATAACAAAGTCTGGCAAACGAAACTCAAAGGCAACCCTTGGATTTGAGATTATTATAATGAGAAATGGAAGGAAATGATCATTCTTTTTTTTTTATGATAGCAAATCTTTTTTAGGGATAGAATTGTCCATCAGATGGACAGAGAACTGTCAATGTTAAGATGAGCATATCTCATCTGATCAGGGTATTGATTTTACATTGAATTGACAGATAAAAAGTTGTTTTGGAACAGCGAATCTGGTATCTCTGTGCCTTGGTCATGGGTATGAGGATAAAGGGAGCACTCATATCTGAGACCAATAGGAAGACATGAAAGTTGATGCTTCTTCTAATTACTTCAGACAATAAAACCTGTCTATAACCAATGCCCATGCCTATTATTCTACACCTACTATCCCCAGAGACCAGTACTTGGTCTGTCTGTCTTCCATTGTCTACAATGGGACTGTTGTGTATGTAAATCTGGAAATAGTATTGTTCTTTAGAATCCATTTAAATTTTCATCAAAATAGTTTCATACTATATTAATACAGTCTGCTTGTTGTTTCCCCCTTCAGTTCACCACTCTGGGTTTCTGTGCAAGAATATGAGATAGGGAAGGAACAAAAAGAAAATAATACTTAAAAAAACAACTGTGCTCATGGGCTGGGTGATAATACAGTGATTAGGGCATCGCGTGCACCAGCTCAGGTTCAAGCCCCAGTACCACGTGGTCCCTACTGCATCCTCAGGCCCTCGCATTGAACTACCAGCATGGTTGGCTGAGAATCACCAGCCATGGGACCCCTGAGCCTCCTGAAAACTACTTAAGAGACCCTCAAACTGAAAAAAAATGTGACAAAAATCAAAAGTAGAAACAAGTAGAGCGCATTCCTTTCCACATGCATTCCACCATAATATTGTACATTTCTACTCACTCATCAGTTCTTTTGTGAATGGAGACTTATTGTTTCATACCACCCTTCTCCAAATAGTTTTGGTAATACCATGTCCACAAAAGTGATTCACCCAGAGAAAAGTGATCGTGGGTGGCTGGAGTGATAGCACGGAGGGTAGGGCGTTTGCCTTGCACGCAGCCGATCTATCTTCGGTTCCCAGCATCCCATATGGTTCCCTGAGCACCACCAGGAGTAATTCCTGAGTGCCTGAGCCAGAAGTAGTCCCTGTGCATCACCAGGTGTGACCCAAAAAAGCAAAAAACAAAAAGTGATCATGGGAATTTGGAATTTAATAGGAGGAGAATGAATTGAGAGAAATCGACATTATTGAAACCTCTGCTATTCCATCAGGCTGGAGCGATAGCACAGCGGTAGGGCGTTCGCCTTACAAGCGGCCAACACGGTCGACCCGAGTTCGATTTCTCCACCCCTCTCGGAGAGCCCGGCAAGCTACCGAGAGTATCTCGCCCGCACGGCAGAGCCTGGCAAGCTCCCCGTGACGTATTCGATATGCCAGACACAGTAACAACAAAGTCTCCAATGGAGACGTTACTGGGCCTGCTTGAGCAAATCGACGATCAACGGGAGGGCCTTTACCTTTTACCTTACCTTTACCTGCTATTCCAAACTGATGTTCTTGGCGTTTCTACTAAGATATGCACGTTCCTGAACCCAAAATCTAACTCGTTAATTGGCATGTAGGAAGTTGACTTGCTCAGTGTCTTCCTGGAGCAAGAAATGGGCATAAGTTAGACTCATCAGTGTGTCACCAGTGGGTGGAGACTAAGGATCATCGTGGCCGGAATCCCAGTTACCTCACAAGAACAGTTATTGCCACCTGGGGGTGGGGTTGGGATCAGAGAGAAGGAGCAGAAAAACACAAAAAGTTTAAAAGAGTTTGTTCTGTCCTGTTCATCTTAGAGAGCAACTCAGAGCTCGGTGATCTCATGGACACTGAGGGTAAAGCCTGCAAAGGAAAGGCGCTTGGATTTGGTCCGTCTACATTATGAGTTTGAGCTGTGGCAACAGCCATCCCTACAAGGAGACATGCTAAGAATGGAAGTTTCCATTTCTGCACATGATGAGGCATGCTTCCGGGTACCAGAAGCAGAAAAAAAAAAGTCAAGACAAATGCTCAGAGAGCTGAGGGACCAAGTGAGGTTCAGAGCCACCAGTAGCATCTTATCCTTATGGCCAAGGCACATCCCTCCTGCTGGGGATGAAGGTTTCAGGGTGGGCTGCCTGAGGAAGGTGGTGGGTGACAGTGTGTGTCAAGCAGGAGAAAGTGTCAATGTTTGTCCAACATATGATCCGTGGAGATAACCCCTGCATCTGGCCACACTCAAGCAAAGCTCCTCCTGGAACCCCTGCAAAGTCCTGTAAGAGCTTTCCTGAGCCCGTAAAGCCAACATCATCTCCAAATGGTGCCCCAGTGCCCTACTCCCTGCCCTCCTGATTGAGGACCTGGCTGAGGTCGCCGGAACATCAATACACTTGATGTCCCTGCATGGGAAAATTATCTTTAGCTGGGCAAGGTCTGGGAGATACAGGCACCAAAAAGCAGGTTCCACACCCTATTTCCTTGTCCGTGCCATTGTGTGTCAGTGACTGAAGCTTAAAACCAGGAGATCATTTATTTTTTCTGTATATGAAAGACCAGAAGTGCTTTGGTTAAGTACCTGGATGAACAAATGAATGAATGAACACTCCAGGAATTAGCCAACATTCCTGGAGGCCTTGGGATCTTGAAAACATTCTGCTGATGAATGCCCATAGGGCAACTCTAGAAAGTTCTTTAGAAAACGCTAAATGAATAAGAGAATGCACGCATGTGACCCAGATGAGTGTTTGCTTATCAAAGAAGCAGGCTCCCGATTTTAAGAAAACAGTTCCCTGGTGGGGTTTTTATTCTTCCTCTGCTGGTCCCAGAGGGGCATCTTGTCTGCTGTCCCTTTGGTTTAATTATTGTTCTTTGAGATCGGCATGGAAGCCCTTCTGTTTACCGCCAAGCTGCCGTTGTAAATGGAGAAATAAAAAACGAGGAGGGGAAACACTGCCGCAGCCCAGGTACAGGAACATCCTGCAAAGTTGTTTTTTCTTTAAAAGTCAAAAGAAGGTTGAAAGTGGAGGGATACGAAGTTCCAAATTTGCCAAACACATAAACCAACGAAACTCTGTGGCTGCGTCTATAAATGTTGAATACGTTTTATCATCTTGTGACTAAGGTTAAACAAATGTGAGCCCTTTGAGGAATTATTTACTGGAAGCAAAGTTATAGCATTAACATCTGTGTTTCCAATCACTTAGATGAGGAATAGATCAAATAAATCATGAGTTAAGTCCCACAAAATAACTTCTGTGTTATCATCTCCAGCAAAGAAGATCACAAGTCACTCTTTTAGGCAACCTCTATTGGAGTTTGGATTTTTTTTTTATGAGACATTTTAAAAAATTCATTATCTTCGAAGAGTTATCGTTTATTTATTTATTTTTTTGAGGGATATTATCATAAAAACAACCACAATAGAAGGACTTAGAAATTTCTCCCAAGGAATCTGGCTATTTCAGCCAACATCCTCATTTGGGAATGGGCTCAGAGTTCTAATATATAACATCCATATAATTTAACCTCGTAAATTTTTTTTTCACAGTGATGTAATGGGGAGACTGACCTGGAGTTTGTAAACGTTCCCTGTTCACTGCATCCCCCCGGGCAACATAACAATCTAGACAGTGTTTTATGTGCCCTGATTAAAATACAACATATTCTTGCACTTCCTGGGGACTGACCCACTCTCATTCTTAGTAGAATGTTTTTTAAAACAGGGAGATGTTCTCAAAGTGCAGCCGTGCTTGTGTGAGGTTTTTTCTGTTTGTTTTCTCTCTGTTTTCGGGAACAATGATCTGATTTTCATTTTGGACCTCAGTCCCCTCTACACCCACCCCGGCAAGCGAAATGTTACATTTCAGTTTAACTTTTGAATCTGCCCCGGCGTTCTGACTTTGAGACTGGAAAACCTGTTTGTGACTCCAATTTGCGTCCACAGCATGTTCTTGGAACTGCTCGCCTGCAGTGAAGAAAGGAATTGAGCAAGTTAATGGGGAGTACCCCATGATACAATGGTAGCAATGGAAATTTACAACCCTCTTTATTAAAGGGGAAACTTTTTTTTTTTTACTTAAACGAAGGGAAGGACTTCTTATGGTTTCCCCATCATGAAAACAACAACTGTGTGATTAGAGGAAGACACGTCCCCCCAATGGAGTGGATGTATTTAATAGTCATTCTTTCAGTGATTCAATGGATAATTATTAATTTCTATCATTGTCAAAATCTTCCACTATGTTCTGGGACTATGGGATTAAAGAAGCACAATCTTGTTTTAGATGTTAACAGTGACGTGCCTAGAGTAAGAATAGGAGAGATGGATGGTAGATGGAGAGATGATAAGAAGCTGATGGATAGATGGATGAATGGATAAGTGGTTGATGGATGGGTGAACAGATGAAGAGGAGGGTGATGGATGAAAGGGTGATGGCTGGGTACATGGGTAGATGGATAAATGGGCAGATGGATCGATGGATGGGTGGATGAATGACTGGGTGGGTAGGTGGAAGGAGGGTAAAGGATGGGTGAATAAACATCTAGGGAGGTGGGTAACTGCATTATGATTGGATGGATGAATGCATAGATGAAGAAACAACTTCAACTTACTAGAAACTCAAGCTCATAACATATTAAAATATAAATATGCCTTTATTTCTGTGCCCAATTGGCCTGCTCAAATTTTATTCTGGGCAAACCTTGACATTTCCATTAGCAAGAGGTCTCTGATTTAATCCTTCCTGAACACAGGTCCCTTCTTTTCCGGCATACACACATGGCTTGCTTTAGAAAGTTCAGCATGTGCCCTAGTTGACCTGTTTGGTTTGGTTTGTTTTTTTAAATTTTAAAAAATTTTTTACTGTTCACACAGCCTTGATGGACTCGGTCACTGTCGGGTTCACAGAGACAGATCATCAAATTGGCTAACGTTTGTCAGGTGTCCTCTCCAGGACAGGTTCTGTGTCAGACGCTCCATGTGTGCCTAATTTCATCTTCCTCCCTCTCAGCCAACAAGAGAAATGTGCTGCTAATCTCCCCATTCTCTAGATTGGAAACACTGAGGCACAATACTGCTGAGTGACCAGGCTCGCCTAGCGTGTGTGGTGACACCCAGATTTCACCCCAAGTGTGTTTGGTACCAAAGCCATGCTCAGAGCATAATCTCTTCTGCAAATTCTCTTGCCTTTCCTTTGTATAGGGCTTCCACCCAATGCTGCCAGGGCCCAGCAGTGCTGGGGGGCCGAGGGGGTCACCAGGGAACTATCCAGTGATTTGAGTTGAGGGTGAGGGAAATACAGTAACAAGGATCAAACTTAGGGCCTCACACATCCTACTGCTTAAGCAATCTTGCTGGGCCTGCCAACATCTTCATTCAGCTGCCCCCTGCTGTTCACCTGTGACCAACTGGACATCACCCATCTGCCTCAGCTAGCTCTAGCTTCCTTACCTAAGTGTTCAGAGACCCAAGGCCTGCAAGGAAGATGGCATCCTCTGCTTCCTTTCTGAGATTCTCTTCCTGGCTGCCCACAATGGATCCTGGTAGGATCTAGTCCGACCCTTCTGGCAGAGGAGAAACGCTTCAGCAGAATCCCAGGGAGTGTGCCCAACAGGGCTATTGCATATCCCTCCCTGGACCCCTCTCTGACCCGTTATTGACCTCTCCGATCCACCCAGAGCCCTAGGACCTGGCAGTGTTTGGTGACAACTTGCCAAAGTCAAGGTGTGAAGACCAAATTAAAGAGGAGTGGGCACCTGGGGTGGGGGTGGGGGGTAAGAGTTTTCTACCATCTGCTCCAGCGGATTTGAACACAAGTTCAGGCTGTTATTTTCTGTCAGTCTGACCTGAGGCACGTTATTTAAATGTCTAATACATACATTTTGAAGAAGTCATTTTTCCTCAGACCGCATGGGGTCCCCAAGTGGGTCGGATAAATTGTGTACACAGTGTGCTTAAGGCAGCCTGAGCACACACTGCGCGTTCGTAAACGGTAGTAACTGGGGAGGGGGCAGAGATGCATACCAGCAGGTATAAGGGGCTCTGGCCTGGCCCAGGCCTAAGGCTCAGGTGAGCCTCTGGGGGTCTAGGGATGAGCTGCGGGTACACGGGCTAAGCCACATTATGTAATATAAAGAGGCATGACCGACAGCTGCAAAGACACGAACCAATAGGAAGGAAAGGAACCTCCTCCGGGTGGAGCTCAGGGGTGCCCCTTTGGGGTTGGGACTCTGTGTTCTTGGCAACTTCTCTTTCGGGTTTTGATTTATTTATTAATTAGGCAAAAATGGAAATTGACGAGCCTGAAATGATAAAAATGCTCATGATTTTTTTAAATATGGTGTATGTCAGGGATGAAGGATGTGGCGAGGTTGAGTGAGAGAAAAATGACCGTCAGGAGGCTGCTGGCTGTGTCCCCCCCACCCCCCCGCAACCGCCCCTTCCCAACCGGCGGCCTGCTCCCGGGGACAAGGCTGGCATGATGCTGCAGGCCTTGGGTGCTGGAGAAAGGAGGACTGTGTTATTTTTTTGATAGCACTCGGGCTTATGGAAGGCCAGCGGAGACTCCGCTGTTATAATGCCCTGCAAAACGGCTCCCAGGCCACTAACCTGGGCCAAGGAATTGCTGCTTTTCCGAAACTGTGTGCTACGTGCAGTGCAGTGTGTACTGTGTGTACTGTGTGCTTCATGCTGTGTGCCATGTGTAGTGCATGCTCCATGCTGTGTACTGCATGCAGTGTGTGCTATGTGCTGTGTGCAGTGCATGTTCCATGCTGTGTGCCATGTGCAGTGCGTGCTCTGTGCTGTGTGCTGTGTGCAGTGAGAATTCCATGCTGTGTACTGCATGCGATGCGTGCTATGTGCTGTGTGCAGTGCGTGTTCCATGCTGTGTACTGCATGCAATGTGTGCTGTGTGCTGTGTGCTGTGCGTGTTCCATGCTGCGTGCCATGTGTAGTGCGTGCTCCATGCTGTGTACTGCATGCAGTGTGTGCTGTGTGCTGTGTGCAGTGCATGTTCCATGCTGTGTGCCGTGTGCAGTGCGTGCTCTGTGCTGTGTGCTGTGTGCAGTGCGTGTTCCATGCTGTGTACTGCATGTGATGTGCGTTCTGTTCTGTGTGCAGTGCGTATTCCATGCTGTGTACTGCATGCGATGTGTGCTTTGTGCTGTGTGCAGTGCGTATTCCATTCTGTGTACTGCATGCGATGTGTGCTGGGTGCTGGGTGCCGTGCGTGTTCCATGCTGCGTGCCATGTGTAGTGTGTGCTTCATGCTGTGTACTGCATGCAGTGTGTGCTGTGTGCTGTGTGCTGTGTGCAGTGCATGTTCCATGCTGTGTGCCGTGTGCAGTGCGTGTTCCATGCGGTGTGCCGCAGATGGTACGTGCTTCATGCGTCTTGCAGTGCTTTTCCTGACACCTCCACATCTCCAGGCTGAGTGACCTGTAGGGATGTGAAGCTCTGTTGTTGATTCCAACCCAGAACACGTCATGCTCGGTGGATCCCGTTCCTGGGGGTCCACAGCCCCTCACTGACTGACTGTGTTCTACCAGCTACTGGCAAAGGCAATTGTTGCTGAAAGGAGCCACTTTTGATTTCCAGCTGCCAAAGCCAGGGACTCAATTGAGTGGCAAGCACGGGAGTGGCCTGCAGGTCTTGGGGACTCCGCCGGGAGCAGCTGCGGTTGCTTTTAGGCAGTGTGTCCTGGCTTCCTGTGTGCCCCCCCCACCCCCCGTCTCGGGAAAGCCATCGGGACGGCCGGGAGAGGGTGGGGGAAGACAGGGGTCTGGCTCACCGCCCCCTGGTGTGCTCACACCTCTGCAGGCTCATGGGCCCTGTCCTTGTGAGCTCTGCCGTGCAGGGCTGTGTCGTAGCTCCCACACCCTCTCTGGGCCCCATCTGCTCCAGTGGGCTGTGGGCTTTGAGGCGGCCCACCCCAAAGCATCTCGAAGTCGGCTTTTGCCGAGGGTCAGCCCTACTTCATGCCGCAGGAATTCCTATCTGCAAGCTGTTCTTACACTCCTGACTTAGGTTTCGGACTCCATCTCTGACGGGGTGTGCAGGCCGGCCTAGCAGGGTCAAAAAGGAGAGCACGCAGTCTGACCCAGGATCCCCCCTTTCCCACCCCAGGGAGTTGCTCTGTGTGTGCTGTGTGCTGTGCATGTTCCATGCTGTGTGCCGTGTGCAGTGCGTGCTCTGTGCTGTGTGCTGTGTGCAGTGCGTGTTCCATGCTGTGTACTGCATGCGATGTGCGTTCTGTTCTGTGTGCAGTGCGTATTCCATGCTGTGTACTGCATGCGATGTGTGCTGTGTGCTGTGTGCTGTGCGTGTTCCATGCTGTGTACTGCATGCAATGTGTGCTGTGTGCTGTGCGTGTTCCATGCTGCGTGCCATGTGTAGTGCGTGCTCCATGCTGTGTACTGTGTATTGCATGCACTCAGGCTGGCCCTTTCCCCAAGGGCAGGACTGGGCCTGAGGGAGGGCTGGACCCCATTTCTGACCTGGGACCCACTGTCAAGTCAGCCTCTTGCCCAACAAGGGCCCAAGAACACTGCTTCTTAGTCTTGCTTTTTCTGAATTCTTGGACTATTTTTTTGTTTGTTTGTTTGGGGGCCACACCCAGTGATGCTCAGGGGTTACTCCTGTCTCTGCACTCAGGAATCACTTCCAGTGCTGTTCAGGAGACCGTATGGGATGCGGGGGATCAAACCAGGGTGAGCTGGGTGCAAGGGCAGAGCCTTACTCTGGCCTGTGGCTTGTGTTTCTTGGAATATTTGACTCCTTTTCCTCGCACATGGCCTTTACGAAGACTGGAAGCACCATGGGGCCAGGGCAGTAACTGCTTTCATTCCCCCTCCCTGAATCTCCTTATCTGAGGCCCAGCTCCCGTGGAAGCTCAAGAAACGTTTGTCCAGCTCGATGCAAGTGATGAGGCAGTACATGAGGGTGACCCTCCACATCCTTCTTGCTCCTCAGTTGGTGTCTTTAGGAACTGTCAGACAAGTCCTGGAATTGGCTGCCATTGACTCAATCGCAGGGCATGAGGAAACCCACAGAAGCCGCGACTTACCGAACAGCAACTGGGTGTTGTGCAGGGCCTTACTCAGGACTGACCATAGTCTGTAAATTGCGTCGGTGAACGCATGAATGAAGACCTCAGGTCATGATTGCAGGTTAAACAGGAAGGAAGTGGCTCCACTGGAAAGCTCCTAACTTCTTAACTGCCACAGTCCAAGACCAAATTGGCAGGTGACAGGCTTATCCATCAATGTATCACTGCCGGAAGGGCAGAGGCTAACTTGTCCAAAGCAATTTTTCCTGCCCATGTTAGCTGTGTACCCAGGGCAGAACTGATGCCAGAGAAACCTGAGAATCTAGCAGGGCAAAGGGGTGGAGTGGAGGGTGAGGAGGTGGGACTGTGACCTACCTGGTCTTCTGCCCCCTGCTGTAGCTCCAGCTCTTTGCTTAAGGTCTGGCACATAGTAGCTGATCAGTTAACATTAATTGATGACTGATTAACCATGGACTCCAGTTACTAAAGCAAGTTACCAAGGGAGAGTGGGGGAAATGAGTGTGAGCTTTCCAGAGAAAAACCAACAGACACTACCTCAGTGTGAAACACTGGACGTTATCTGTATCACACTCTCTTATGGTTAGAAATACCCAAGTTCCCTATGGAACACAGCAGAACAACAAAAATCGAAGGACTCAGTGTAGCCGTTGGGTGAATTCTGGAGTGAAATTTCTGAATTCTGAGTGAAATAGTGGTGAGACTCAGCCTATAAATTTTTTGGTTTGCTTGTTTGTTTTCATTTAATTATCCTGTATTGGGTCCAAGCATAATGGTTTGGGTGTCAGTGCTTAACCTGGGTTTGATTCCCAGCAACAGTGTCCCCAAAATACTGCAGTATAAATAATAAAATAATAAATATAAATAATAAAATATAAATAATAAAATAATCAGTATAAATAATAAAATAATCCTACACTCAAGTCTATTCTGCATAGAAGCTTGAGAGTCACAGCTGAAGCCATCTGAAATATCCTCCCCAACCCTCATAGTCAAAGGCTTGTGTGTCCAGTGGTTAGCCAACCTGTTATGAGAGAAAGTTAATGCAAAGATGGAGTTAGCATGCAGTTAGCAGACCAGAGCAGGTTTCTACCATTTCTCCCCAACACCCTGCTAGGTCATGTGTCCTTCTGTCTCCTTGTCAGAAAAGTGCGATTACAGATCACACATAGGAATTTGTGCAGGAGTTAGCAAATCATGGCCCACTAGCTAGATTCGGCCCACCTCCCGTTCCTGTATGAGTTGTGATCTAGAATAAGGGTTTTCCCAGTTTTTAAAGTTTGGGACTGAATGTAGACTTTTGTTTTCTCACCTACCGATGAAAATACCTCTAGTACTTACAAGTACCTCTCGTTTGCCTCTAGGACTGCATAGGCCGAAATAGGAACTATTGATCTGTACGGAAAGAAGATTATTCCCACCTTCTTTCCAGCCCTCTTAGATGGGAAAGAGTGATGAGCCACCTCTTGTTGGTGGTGCCATTGCAAACCTTTATGGACATAGTTCTAATTTGAATTTCCTGTGTATAGAAGGGGAGGATAAAACTCGCACATTACACACATGATTCTATGGTCATGGCTGCTGAGTGCTGTGCAAAAAAATGAGAAGAAAATAAACTCATTTGAAATCAATTTGGGGAAAAAAATGAATGAATGGTAGCACAGGTTGTCGGGAAGCAAAACAAAAAATCATGCGAGTGATAGGAAAAAGTGCAAATGCCAACTTCCTGGGCCAGAAAGCGGGAGGGAGAAGAAGTAAAAATTATGGAAGTGATTCAATTTGGGTAAAAAAATTGAGGAGACAGGCAGTGATTATTGCTCTTTCCACTTTTAATAATCTGTGAGTTTGAGCTTCTTATAGCCCATGTTTTGGGTCCTCTCTGATCTTGTGGGTCACTTCCAGCTGATTCGACGATCAGTTTCCTCAGGGAACAGTCACCTGTCACAGTCTAACTGGGGACATGTCCAGGATGTGCTGTAGCCCAAGGCTCGCCCACCTGTGTATTTCTTTCTGCTGACGGAGAGAGACAAATGAGTGAGATTCAGATGGGTCTGGAGGTTCAGTAGGGAAATCTCAGTCGTGTTCCCATTCAGCCAGGGATGGATGGAGAAGGCTGGGGGTGGGGTGGGGGAGCTATTTGATAATTACCGTTGCTATTTTGAGACACAGAGACAGAGATTGGGGC